>NC_053026.1:2673720-2969392 GCF_003073215.2 Triticum urartu | reverse complement strand
ACATGTGTGGATACATAGACAACACCATGTCCCTAGTAAGCCTCTAGTTGACTAGCTCGTTGATCAATAGATGGTTACGGTTTCCTGGCCATGGACACAGGATGTCCTTGATAATCGGATCACATATTAGGAGAATTGTGACGGATAACAATTTCACACAGGAAACAGCTATGACCATGATTACGCCAAGCTATTTAGGTGAGACTATAGAATACTCAAGCTTTTCTAATGTCAAGTATCATTTCCTTAGACCATGAGATTGTGCAACTCCCGAATACCGTAGGAGTGCTTTGGGTGTGCCAAATGTCACAACGTAACAGGGTGGCTATAAAGGTACACTACAGGTATCTCCGAAAGTGTCTATTGGGTTGGCACGAATCGAGACTGGGATTTGTCACTCCGTGTAAATGGAGAGGTATCTCTGGGCCCACTCGGTAGGACATCATCATAATGTGCACAATGTGATCAAGGAGTTGATCACGGGATGATGTGTTACGGAACGAGTAAAGAGACTTGCCGTAACGAGATTGAACATGGTATCGGGATACCGACGATCGAAT
The DNA here is from genome assembly GCF_003073215.2 of Triticum urartu. Lineage (NCBI taxonomy): Eukaryota > Viridiplantae > Streptophyta > Magnoliopsida > Poales > Poaceae > Triticum > Triticum urartu. The sequence continues at coordinate 2,968,832 of NC_053026.1, read as the reverse complement.
CTCGGGCAAGTATCATACCGATGGACAAAGGGAATTGTATACGGGATTGATTGAATCCTTGACATTGTGGTTCATCCGATGAGATCATCGTGGAACATGTGGGATCCAACATGGGTATCCAGATCCCGCTGTTGGTTATTGGCCGGAGAGTTGTCTCGGTCATGTATGCATGGTTCCCGAACCCGTAGGGTCTACACACTTAAGGTTCGATGACGCTAGGGTTATAGGGAATAGATATACGTGGTTACTGAATGTTGTTCGGAGTCCCGGATGAGATCCCGGACGTCACGAGGAGTTCCGGAATGGTCTGGAGGTAAAGATTTATATATGGGAAGTCCTGTTTTGGTCGCCGGAAAAGTTTCGGGTTTTATCAGTAATGTACCGGGACCACCGGGAGGGTCCCGGTGGTCCAACTAGTGGGGCCACCAGCCCCGGAGGGCTGCATGGGCCAAGTGTGGGAGGGGACTAGCCCCAGGTGGGCTGGTGCGCCCCCCCCACCAGGGCCCAAGGCAAAGAGAGAAGGGAAAAGGGGAAAGCCTAGGCTCAGATGGGCCTAAGGCCCACCTAGTGGTGCGCCCCCCCCCTCTCTCCCCCCTTGGCCGCCCCCTAGATGGGATCTAGGGCTGGCCGCCACCCCTAGGGGTGGAAACCTAGGTGGGGGCGCAGCCCCTCCCATTCCCCTATCTATAGTGGGGGTTTTGGGCTGCCAGAAACACGAGAACATCTCCTTCTTGGCACAGCCCTACCCCTCTCCCTCCTCGTCTCTTGCGGTGCTTGGCGAAGCCCTCCTGGAGTACCACGCTCCTCCACCACCACCACGCCGTCGTGCTGCTGCTGGATGGAGTCTTCCCCAACCTCTCCTTCTCCCCTTGCTGGATCAAGGCGTAGTTGACGTCACCGGGTTGTACGTGTGTTGAACACGGAGGTGCCGTCCGTTCGGCACTAGGATCATCGGTGATTTGGATCACGACGAGTACGACTCCATCAACCCCGTTCACTTGAACGCTTCCGCTTAGCGATCTACAAGGGTATGTAGATGCACTCTCTTTCCCTCGTTGCTAGATTACTCCATAGATTGATCTTGGTGATGCGTATAAAATTTTGAATTTCTGCTACGTTCCCCAACATTTTTAACCTTCACAAAATGGTGAGGGAAGTGGTATTCGAACCCCAAACCTCGCTACTTCATTCGAACGCACTAACCAACTGGGAAATTACATATTTTTCATGACCATTTTATTTTAGTGGCAATTTGTTGATTCAGTCCCTTCTTTCGAAGCTAATATTGCACTTATATACCATCATGGAAAACTCATGGCACTATGAAATAAAGCATGTAGGCAATCAGTGTCTAGGCACATGTTCTTTCTATAGAAGATCATTCCCCGTGCATTGTTGCAGGCATAATAATCCCAAATACTTTGCATGAACAATATGGCATCTCATGTTAAAGGGTGGGCATATATTGTGTTTATAATTTTGATTGTAACATGAGTATTGTTTCTGCGACACAAACAATTGTGACAATATGCAATGGAATAAAAAATTCTTATCTGCAGTATTATGACATGTAGGTAGCGATGAAGCTATTAATTAACCTGAATCTAGTAAAACCATGGAGAAAAACTATAGTAAAGATATAATTCAATTGTAAAAATGCTTTTGAAATACAAGTTTCACAAATAAAATTTGTACTCTTGGTTAGACAATTAAATAACTATGGAACTATGGAACATGAGTTTTTATTTTTGTTTTCTGACGTTGTTAAGGTCCTTGAAGATGGAGAGTTGCAAACTCTTGGGTTGTTGGATTATGGCAAACAGATGAAACATCCATGCACTGCTCATCCAAAGGTTGATCGATTTACAGGTACACTACTACTAGTACAAAATAGGGCATCAATCCTGGTCCCAGAGGGCGTTTAGTCCCGGTTCTGCAACCGGGACTAAACGATCAGGACTAATGCCCACAACTTTTAGTCCCGGTTGTGTCACGAATCGGGACTAAAGGAGCTCCACATGGCCGTTGTGGAGCGCCCAGGTAGGAGGACCTTTAGTCCCGTTTTGCAACACCGACTGGGACTAAAAAGGTAGCCATGCTTCAGCAGCTGTAGGCCCTGGGTTTTTTGTTTTTTTAAGGAGGGCTTTGGGGGTTTTCATATTGTGTTTCCCCCTTATATTTTTCTATTTACCCTTCAATTCTTTTACATTTAGGGTTTCATTTTTATTTAATGCTTGCCATTCAACTCGACGCTAGCGACTACATATAGCAATGAGGGAACCCTTACACAAGATCGTCATGAACATATATAGAGAGAAGTGATCTCTCTTTCTCCGTGCTTGGTCGAACAACAAGTTTTTGTATATCTATCCGACGCTACTACATATATACAATATAACATCTCTTACGATCCCTAACATCATCTACCAAAATCGCATTGCAATTCCCAATGGTATTCTCCGTCTTTAGGTATGACATGCTCAACAAAGAATCCCGCCAATTCCTCTTGAATTGCTCATATGCGATCAGTTGGTAGGAGTTGATCACGCTTCCCTAGATCTAATTTAAAGAAGGGTGTCTATATAAACACTATTCTGATCACAGGATCGGAATAATATTCTGATCACAACCTGAACTGCCTGAGTAACGCGTCCGAACTTCCCTCTGTACGAACCCGACCTTCGGCCTATCTTCGCAACTGTGCCTCCCCGCGCGAATTATTCTTGTTAGTCGTATTCTATATGATGTTATTGTAATCTAGAAATGTTTTTAGCAACTAAATACTTGTTTTAAATAGGAATCTCGCTCGTTGGCGGATTTTGCTCTCGGGTCGTGATGAAATTGTGTTATTTTTTGCAATTTTACTGCTTGAGTTGTTCGACCTGAACTTCTCCCAGTGCTAGGTTGAACTTCCGCCAACATTGCCCAAATGGGGCTTGCGATATACCGTTGGAAAGCTATGGACACCAGTATCATGACCCAAGTTAAAATTTTGGCAAAATGTAGGCAGTTTAAGAGCAGTATTGAAAACCGTTTTTTTCTTCATACCAAAAATGCGAATTGTATTTTCGATCGCATTTCTAAACCATTTATCGGAATGAGGCAAATAATATGGCGTTGGAAAGCTGCTGTAAAACCACTTCTTCCACATGTTGAAAGTTCTCTCTAATTCCCTATTATTAAAGAGTAATTTGGAAAATCGTAAAATTTCGCAAACCGAACAGCCAAGTTCGTATTTTTGATGTAATTTCTAAACGGCTAATCCAATTGAGGCAAATGATATGCCCTTGGAAAGCTTATGAAAATGCGCTACTTTCTCTTGTTGAAAGTTTTTTCTAATTTTGAACGGTTTAAAAGTAATTTAGAAAACGGTAAAAGTTCCACCGAGTTCGTATTTTCGAGCTAATTTTTTAACCTTACGTTCAAATGCAGCAAATAATATGGCGTTGGAAAGCTTGAGGAAATGAGAAACTTTTTGGTATATATTATTTGTCCCAATTCATTACAGTTTTATGTCAATTTTGAAAATGGCTAAAATCGTATTTTTGCTGTAATTGTTACAACTTTTATCGGAATGGGGCAAATAATATACAGTTGAAAAGCTACGGAAAATGCGAAAACTTTTTCATGTTGATGGTTTTCTCTGATTCGTTCTGCCTTTATCGCGAAACAGATTCTTAAAAAATGCACCACATGGAGAACTTGAACTTCTCGGCATGTTTACTTGAACTTAACTTTGTTTTTCACGTGTTTTTTTTATCGTAGCTCTCCATCCACTCACCGGAATTGACCAAGTGATATACCGGTGGAAAGCTGATGTAACACACAACTTTCCCGTGTTGATCATTTTTCATACTCGCGACTATTTTAAAAAAAAATTCATCTGAAATTCATTCAGTGTAGTTGGTGAACTTCCTGCTGTTTTCACGTTGAACTTCTGTGACGTATTTTCGTTTATAATTTTCTCATCCATTCGTTAGTGTTACACAAATGATATTCCTTTTGTACAAACCTCTCTCACAATATTTTTTTAACTTTATCCGACCGAGGACTTGAACTTATAACAACAAAACTTTTAGTCTTTGTTTTTATTCTTTTAAATAGAAAATGCACACCGTGTAGTACGTGAACTCCTCGCAGTTATAAATCTAAACTTCTCTCGGTTACATGAAAATATCTGAGTTTTTTATGAATATTAGTTTAAATTTTTTAACATTTTTTACGAAATTTTGAAGCACTCTATTATTAAAAGTAGAACTTCTTGTTATTTAATTTTTGAACTTTGTGCTTCCATTCTTTAATAACGAGGAAAATCTGAGTTTTCTATAATCATCGAACTTCTCCATCTTTTTAATATGGACTTCCTGGTTTTATTTCTTAATCTTTTTTATGAAATATTGAAGTGCTCTATTATTAAAACTTGAACTTCTTGTTATTTAATTTTTGAACTTCTAGTTATTTAATTTTTGAACTTCTTGTTTTCATTCTTTAATAACGAGGAAAATCTGGGTTTTCTATAATCATCGAACTTCTCCATCTTTTTAATATGGACTTCCTGGTTTTATTTCTTAATCCTTTTTATTAAATTTTGAAGCGCTCTATTATTAAAAGTTGAACTTCTTGTTATTTAATTTTTGAACTTCTTATTTCCATTCTTTAATAACAAGGAAAATCTGAGTTTTCTATAATCATCGAACTTCTCATCTTTTTAATATGGACTTCCTAGTTTTATTTCATAATCTTTTTTATGAAATTTTGAAGCGCTCTATTATTAAAAGTTGAATTTCTTGTTTCCATTCTTTAATAATGATGAAAATCCGAGTTTTGTATAATCATCGAACTTCTCCATCTTTTTAATATGGACTTCCTGGTTTTATTTCTTAATCTTTTTTATGAAATTTTGAAGCGCTATATTATTAAAAGTTGAACTTCTTTGTTATTTAAGTTTTGAACATCTTTTTTTCATTCTTTAATAAAGAGGAAACCCTTGCCTTTTTAATCATTTTTCTCATATTAAACACACACCATGTAGTACATGAACTTTTTCTGTTTTTATAATTTGAATTTTTTATTTTCTTTATGAAATCAAATTGCTCCTAAATAATAACTGAACTTCTTTGTGGATTGAGAGAATTGTTTCAAAACGCAAAAAATAATAATTTCTTTATTGTGTTTTTGAACATGGAAATAGAAGGTGAACCTTTCTCGCAAGAATTTTGAACTTCCCTGGACAAAGCACTTGAACTTCTTTCAACAAACCTTTGAAGCGTTTATTTTTCTATACTTCTACTCTCACATGAAATGCATTCCTTGCAGTACTTGAACATCTCGTTGTTTTCACTATGAACTTCTGTCACATTTTTGTGTATGCGTCGAATTACACGCAATTGAAGGTCGGATGACATGTTTTGCCATTTTTAAAACATGTAATTGGAGGTTGGACGTCCCGCAATATAAATTATGAACCGTGCACGGAGATGCACGTGAACTTGTTGCAACAAATCTTGGTCTTTATATACTTTGAACTTCTCTGTTATTTTAATTTCAACTTCTTAGTCATATTCTTAGAAAGGAAATATGTATTTAAATAAGCATCAAACATTTTTTTGTAAATTGAACTTCATTGTTTTATTTATTTTTCTTAGGAACGGTAATAATTTGCGTTTCTTGTATACATCAAACTACGCCTCTATTTTAATTTGAACTTCACCATTTTTATTCTTTAGTAACAAGGAAAAATCTGAGTTTTTTATAAATATTGAACTTTTCGATTTTCGTAATTTGGACTTCTTGGTTTATTTCCTTATAGTAACGAAAAAATCCTAGGTTTCTAAACAAATATTGAACCGGCCCGTTATTTAAAATAAACTTCTAGAGTTTTTTTTGTAAGAAATGGTGAAAATCTTTTTTTATGAATTTTAAACTACTCTATTTTTAATAAAAATGAACCTTTTGTTTTCATTCTTTAATAAAGAGGAGAATCTGAATTTCGTATAACCATCGAACTACTCCGGTTTTTAGATTTGAACTTCTAGGGTTTTTTACGGATAAAATCCTTTTTATATAAATTTGTGTTGATATGCTTTGTTTCTTTGTGTTTGACCTTCTTGGGGTTTGTAATAAACATTGGACTTCTTTGTCTTTTAAATTTAGAAATCTAAGTTTTTTCTAGAAACGGGGAAATCCATGTTTTTTATAATTTTCAAAATGATCAAAATTTTAAGTTTGAACTTCTAGGTTTTTTTAGAAATGAGGAAAATCCATTTTCCAATAGACGAGAAAATCCATGAGCTTTTTTTGTACAAACATATGTGTCTCTTTTTTGTTTTCTCACTTTTGTCGAACTCTCCAATTTATTAAATATGAACTTCGAGAGTTAACATTATTCTAGGTGAGCCTTATTTCATTTTTCGTATAGAAATATCGTGGTGCTTTGTTTTTAAAATTTGAACTTCCTGGTTATATATATCTAGAAACAAAAAAAATCCAATTTTTTCTATTAAGATTGAAATTCTTTGTTAGTTTAACTAGATGATACCCCGCGCGTTGCTGCGGAAATTTTTAGCTCGCAAAGGTGAAAGTTAAATTCAACAAAATTTTGTGGCTCAAATATTCAATTGTAGTAATAGCTCAAAAATAAATATGTGACATAAAGTAAGTCTTTTTTGTGAGTAAGAAAGAAAGTTTAGTAGAAGCAAATGAAAATAAACAGGTTAAGGAGAAATCCTACAAAAAAATCAAACATGTCTCAGTTAGAGGAGGCCAGAATTTCACATACTATTCTTATGTATAACAATTATGTTTGTAGCTAATGTGGTCTGATATTAACCACTCATGGCAACGTAAGGAACTAATAATGCTTTCTTGCATGCATGCATGCATACGTGCGCATGCTAGTAGAAGTGACAAACTACCACACGCGAAGCAGTAGTGACATGCACGCACGTGCAAGGCTAGCTCTCGTTGGTGAGACTGCCGGAGGACGTCGTGCTGGAGATCCTGCCAAGGAAGGTCCGCCGGTTCGAGCTTCGTCCAAGCGCCACAGTAGCCACTGCCGTCCCCTGCTCGGTTCCTTCGTCCCTAGCACGACCGGCCTCTTCGAGGACAACGTCATGTTGCTTGCGTTGCATCCCAGAGTCGTCCTCGAGCGCTTCGGCGGCGACGACCGGCTCACCATCTGCAACTTGCTCTGGCGCGTGCCAGATACTCCGGGAGTACGGAGGCATATTCTCTATTTTTCCTCTCCGCTGAACTACGACCAGTTCTTCCATTACTTGGACACGAGCGTGAGGCCTTGAGGACGCCTGTGCCCGGTGTCGGCCGGACCTCAGCAGGGAGTGCAGACTACAAAAACAAAATAGTGCGAGGATCAGCGACTCACCATATAAACAGTGGCGGTGCTTGGCTGCAACTGGGAAGAACGGAGGCAACCAATGAGCTCGACGACGGTCTACAATGGGAAGGATGATGACAGGGAATGGAGCTCTGCATGCATGGGACCAAGATTCGGTCGCCAGGTAGGTGAAGAGCCCCAAGAGCTTCGCAAGATCATGAAAACAAAGAGCTCGACCCTCATGGTGACGGCAGGACGCTCGGCTTGATCTATAGAATCCACTATATATTGTGTAAAGAGATAACTGGAAGAGGAGAAGACATGCTTGCAACGGAAAGAGAAAATGAACTACATACTTTTTTTTCCTACTAGCAAAAATGCTCGTGCGTTGCAACGGAAAAAGAAAAAATATCACACACCCTCCTTTCCACCCTACTGATGGTGGTCGTGGTGTCCACTTGATCACAAACACATCCGAACGTGGTCCATCCAAAGACGATAAACCCATCCATAAAAATGTAAAGCTAATTTGTAATTCCATAGAAATTGCCCTTGTAGAATCCATACAAAACTCAATCCAACCGACCATTTTATAATAATATGTTCATAAACTTTAGTTGTGCTATTACTGACCATGTTTAAATTGGTAATAAGAAACTTAATGACGCTGCATGTTGTTTGCGAGTAACGTTTATATTCTCTCACATAGAAGAATTGCTTCTATTCTTTCAGGACAGAACGATACAACAAAACGTTTTAGAACGCAAGGGGTCAAAATACTCTGAATCAGATTATACACTCTGAAATATAAATTTAGGCCATATACATTCCGCTTTTGCAGCTAACCTACCAAGTATTACACTTCTAGGACCAAAAAGTTGAAAGTGGAATATCACAACTTAAGTATCGAACTAACCTCTACTTGAAAGTATTGCACGCATTTGTGAATCCAAGCATAGTTATCTGGAGGAAATAATTCAGCAAATACAATATGCGTAGACTATTCAGAGATCTCATGAGAGGTGAATTGATGCCCAATATATTGAGAAACAATACACATGTTTCAGCAGGTAGTTCGATTAACTGAAGCAAATTATCTACAAAGAATAGAAAAGGAAATTAGTACATAATCCGGGGACCAAATTGGTAAACAATACCACAATCTTGAAAAGAAACATCAACATCAGTAAATTTTAGAACACCACAACTACAGTCTTGTGCCACTTGCGGTTGCACCCCATGAAATGGCAAGAGAACCGCACATAGTGGCGAGCAGTTGGCTTTGCCTGACTGAGCAGTGGCAAACAAAACCTTCAGAATATTTTGTAAGAATTTTGGTAATTTTACTACATAACAATTCTCCTAATTCCTAACAAAAAAACATTACCCAAACAACTGCAGGATTTTTTTGTCTAAAACCTAAACTTGTAAGAGAAACATCCACAGTTCTACACAAACCAATGCTGATATCGTTTGCAGAATTTCCTGAGTTCGTTCTTGCTACTTCTTCACAAGGCAGTCAGTCAATTTGACAATTTTTTCAGTGCTCAAATATTGAAATATTTGTTCTTATAGCGAGTATGTTCAGAGGACCGTAGAGAAAAACAGGTTTGTATTAATTGACTTGTTAATTGACTCTCTACAGCCCCTCACAAGTTATACACAAACACAATCGTCAAAATCCAGAGCCGACCCTCAAGTAAGCTAGCTAGGTTCTGGGCTTAGTGCTGAAGTGCATAGTACAGTGCTACATCACATTACAGGGAGACGATCATACGACAATCTCAAGAAGAAAGGGAAGGGGGAATAGCAAGGCTGTTTCTGAGGATGGTCGAGGCATCACATACCTCTGGTGTAGGCACCGTTGGCAATATTGGATGGCTCGACAAACGTTCTGCTACCTCCAGCGAACTCGGTGCTTCCCTAACTAATTTTCTTTGTTGGCTTGCATTGCTTGTCTATACTGTTAGATCAGCAAGTGACGAAGCTCTAACTGCCAATCTTCCCCTCTGCAATTCACAACCAAGATATAAATTGTGTGACTGCATATTATGTTATGAATAAAGAGAAAACACATGATATACAATGTTACAAAAACTGTTTTGGACAATTCTAACTTGTAGATAGCTCAATATGATTTTGCTTTGAAATAAAACTTAAGCATAAATGCCCAGAAAAATTAATGAACAAAGTAGCAGACTAAAATATTTACAATAAAAAGGATATATTTGATCACTAATCCTGCTAAAAAACATAGATTTTTTTGTTGCATCAGGCAAAGATTCTTAATGTGAGAAATTTAATCTACAGTAACGACCAGCCACTCAGTTCACACAATTGTACAATCATTTTATTTAGGGAAACATATGTGTCGCAATGGATACAAAATAGATAAATAAATGTGTTTAGAAACCTGGAAAATAATTATCCAAACAAACCTATTGTATTATTCTAATGATTCAAAATGAATGGCGTCAAAGATACAACATATGCTCATGTACATCCAGCCACATCGTCGACCACTATTTATTCACCTTGCAACTAATGTTCATATCAACAAAATGGTTCATATTTTCAGTTTCAGATGAAGGATATTTAAGAGAAAATGATGCATGTAACAAGCCTTTAGACGTTAACGAAAACACAAAACTATATGGTACAATACTTCTTTGTATATAGCTATGACTGAAAAATTAAATGGTCAATGAGAGGGCAAACAAATCACAGGATTTTCTTTTGCATATCAATGTCAGTTAGAAATAAACAAAGAATTATAATCAGAAGAAATAAAGAAAGCGCAAAATTTCTCAAGAGCATATGACAAGAAACAATCTAATCCACTTCCACTAAACTTTTTTTGGTGCATTTCCTCATCAAAAATTGGCTTTACTAAACGTCGGTGCCACCTAACTACCAGGTCCATCGAAGGCCCAACTTCAACCAGCTCCATTCTAGGAATATATGGATTTTGTAGTTCTCAACTCCTGCTTTATAAGATCATATATGTGGTAATCATAAGTCCATCCAAAAGATTGTTGAGCCTCTTCTTTGAATGAGAGGCGTACACTCCTACTGCAAACACCATTATAACAAAGGAATATGACATCTTTCAGCAGTTATAGCAGACAATAATATTCTCTGGTTAATATACAAAGGAAAATGAAAAGATCATTGTAACAGGCACGCAAAAGGCTTCAGATAGGACCTATATTGTGCTACTCAAAGTCAATATCTAGCTCAAAAAGTCAATGTCGAGCTCAGAAAGTCATTTCATTTTTGAGAGCCTCACCGATTTAATCTTTATTTTCTCAAGTGAATAATAATTCCTCATTGTCACTAAGAATGCAATAAGATTTAGGGAGAACTCCAGGGACACCCCTTCTCTCAAATGGCCTGATGTTGTTGCTATTCATGGTGTAATTCACAGAATGCTTCAAGGCGAAAAAGTTCTGCCAGCACGAAGTTCAAACTGTACATTATTGCCATGCTCAATCTGGAACAAACATTAGAGCACTGGTCTAATGTGGGAGCCAGGGAAAAACACATACGTACTATTTCTAGTTGCTCCACATATATGGTTCGAAAGAAACAATCTTTTCCAATACCAACTAAATTAAGATTTACATGTGGATATTTGTACAAACCATGGACTACCTGCAAGAAGCAGCTCAGACAAAAATTCCAGTTCTGTCTCTATTAGAAAAGCAAGGTAAGCGTGCAGACCTCATGCCGAGACGAGCTGATGTTGCTGGCAGCGAGGAAGGCTCGGCATCCTCTGACTATGGATGCACGCCGGCCAGAATCACGTAGCCACGGCTCCGACCAGAATCACCGTGTCTGTCCCGGATTAGAGAGAGGGAACAAAAAATTACAAGCATGGTTTTGGTACGGATTCACAGAAGATCGTAATCAAACATCACGACAGCATACTGTTTGGAATTCAGAAATCCATTCAAGTCATGCACCCCAAAGGATGATCCATCAGTATATAGGATAAATCACCCAAGAATGATTACCAACTCAAGCATCATGTTCTAGAAAAAATATTCAGGCACGCCATGGTTGCCAATTCAGAAGATGAAGCACAGCAAACAGGCTGTTAAGCCCAATTCTAAAAATCAAACATACCTCTATTGAATCTAAGGCTAGCGTAATCCATAGCCTTGCCTGGAAAGCCTGCCGGCCGGTCGCCGGAGCTGCCACCGGTAGCGACCGCCTCCCTGACTCTACGCCCCCTGCTCCTTCTCCTTTCTTCCTTTCTCCCTCATGCCCCGTCTCTCTTTCTATGGATGAGCAGGACGCCGCCGCCACCGGAGCAAGCCGCCGCACCAGCAGCCAGATCGGTCGTTGCCGCCCCCGGATCCGCCCGTATTGCTCGCACCGGCGCCGCGGCCTCGCGTCACCCACCGGCCGCCTGCCCGTTCCGATGAACTCCAGCGCCGCCAACCTTTTCCCCTACGTCGAGGAGATGCTCGAACCGCTGCCGACCGCTGCGTGGCCCGGCAGCCCAGCCACATCGGCAGCTCGCCCGCGTGGGCTGCGCGGATGGCCGGACAGGAAGACCATCCGCAGGTGGCGGCGGCGCCGGCCGTACCCCGGCTCTCCTTCGATGCATACGTGCCCGTGTGTCTTTTTGTTTCCAACCCTTGTGTTAGGCCGAATAAAAGTAAGGCCCAAGCCCAGAAACGAACGAAATGTTTTCTCACTTTAAAAGGACCGCGCGTTTAATACATGAAACTACAGGGGTTTTTGTCGAAACCTTACTGGACGAAACGTTTTCTGACTTAAAAAGGGACCGCGGGTTCAATAACTAAAACATCAGGGACTTTTCAGCAAAAATAGCAATATCTGGTTTATTATTATTAGGGAAAGATAAACTGTAAGAATTTTGAGTTATTTGTATACATCAAAGTACTCCATTTTTCAAATTTGAACTTTTTTGTTATATTCTTTAGTAACTAGGTCTCATTTGTTTACAAATGCCGAATTGCTCAAAATTTTAAATTTGGACTTCTTGATTTTATTTTCTCTTAGTAACGCAAATAATCCTTGTTTTGTAATAAACCAATGCTCTGTTATTTTAATTTGAACTTCTAGGTTTTTTATAAACCGAGAAAATCCATGTTATATAAACTTCTTTTTTGATCTGATCATTTTTTAAAAATTTGACTGCCTTGTTTTGTAATAAATATCGAACTTCTCTGTTATTTAAATTAGAATCTCTAGGTTATTTAGAAACGGGGAAAATCGACATGTTTTATATTTATTGGACTGCTCCATTTTCTTAATTTGGACTTCTTGGTTTATTCTTTAGTAACGGGAAATAACCTAGTTTTTGTAATAAACATCGGAGCGCTTCTTTATTTAGTGTTTTTTTTATAGACAAGGAAAATCCAGTTTTTTAAAAATATTTTTGAAGTGCTATATTTTTAAATTTGATGTTCTTGCAGGTTTTATAGAAACGTTATTTTTTGGATTTTAGTTGAACTCCTGTTTGTTTTTTAGAATCTTGGTCTAGTGGTCAAACAAAGACTTCTTGTGACTTCTAAAGAAGAATTGAACAAACTACTTCTTCCCTCGACCATTATTGATGGAAGTGGAAAAAATTCTCTAGACATGCACATAGACACCATGATACTAACCCCAGCTGTAAGAGCATCAATATCGGACATTTGTTGTTACACGAATATGTGCTCCTCTTGTAAGTGAGTAGACTCCTTTTAACATTCGATGGTGCAGTAGATGTTCCAATTAGTACGTGCCCCCGACATGTGCAACTAGTACTATTCTGCACCCTGGGTGATGAATAAGTTACTCTTCACCCGAGGTAATCTTACGATTATTTTATAATTAAATTTGTAACATTCCTATTGATTCACTACGTAAAAATTGACATAAAAAAATAAAAATATACTAGGTCATAAGACAAGAAAATTTACCGTTTATATATATTTTAGACTATGTTTTTACATTTGTAACTTTACATAACATAAAATATTTTTTTTCGACGATTATATATTTTTTTACAATCTCTTTTTACTTCGAAAATATGACAAAATTTACGGAACGTAAAATTACGATGTATTGATGGTAAAATAAAGGGGATGAGGAATAACTATTCCTCACCCAGGGTGGCGCTATTGTGCGCGAGCGCACATAATGCTTAGCGTACGCTCCGGCCAGTCCTAATTAGGCGGGCGGCTCGTGGAGCTCTCCACCGCACATTTTTTTAGGGTAACGGTGTTTGCAGGAAAAGGTAACCCATTTAATTTTTTTATCATGTATGGTCCACTCCATTCCGACTCGGTGGTCACTATGCATTGGTAGTAATAGGGGTAATATAGATGGTAATAGACAAAGATTATTTATCAGGCAATGCTTTATCGATGGTTTGATCCCTGAACATAGTAAAACCTTGCCAACATGTAGTAACCAATTACTAGCAGCAGTAAAAAGATGGAGTGAAAGGTAATGGAATACAAAAATATGAATGAAAAAAAATTAGAGATGCTTTGATCCTGCGCATGGTAAACCTAGTAAATCCCGGCTCACATGTAGTAAAGCATTACTACTACTATATAATAGTGACTTAGTAAATCTAGGCTCACATGTAGTAATGCATTACTACTGCTTTATAATAGTGACTTAGTAAATCTAGACTCACATGTAGTAATGCATTACTACTGCTATATAACAGTGACGGTCACATCAATACTACTTCATGCAGAACCAGTTTAATTAGCGGTTGGTGATCGTAACTCATTACTGCTGGATATTTTGCAAAGAAATCCATGCCAGGCAAAGCGCGTTGAGTCTGGTCGTAAGCGGTTACGGTAGATCATTAGCGAGCGCGTGGTTCGTCTAATTAGCGCGTACGGCCGGTTGGGTTAATCGATGGCCGGAGCGTAGGTTAAGATATAATGCGCGTAGGCTTAGTTTAGCAGGTCTTATATATATAGGGTAACACTATTCTAAGCCTGAATGTAGAATAGCTTATTCTACACCCCAGTAACGCTATAAACAAAATCCAGTAAAGCACTATACAAAATCTAGTAATTCTGAAATATTCTTTTTACTATCCAAGATTTTAATTCCCTACATTATCAAGAAAATTACTATATTTTGTATGCTACGTTACTATATTTTGTATAGAGCATTACTAAGGGTGTAGAATAAGCTATTCTACACTCACGCTTAATTTAGCGTTATCTGGATCACAGCTCTCTATATATAGGGGCGATCGGCTGTTCCCGAAACTCCCGAATGGGTGGGAAAAAAAGAAAAAAAAACACCCCCACCACCAGGAACAGCTCCACCCATCACCTTCCCCGATCCCCAACCCCCCGCGAACCCATCGCCGGAAACCACCGGACCTCCGCCGTCGTGCGCCTAGCCTCTCAGCCTTCCTTCTCCTTGCCCTCTCACCGGCGTAGTAGATCTCCTGCATCCCCGCGTGCTGTCAGGCCCTGGATCCGCGCACCTCGCCGCAAGGCCCTCGATCTCGTGCACCGCCGTTGTGCCATAGATCCCACGTGCCTCCACCGCGCCAAGGGTCCCCTCAGGCTGCCACCTCCTGAGGCCACAACGCGCTACCTGGTGTCCCCCGGACCTTACCTCCTTCCTCCCCTCGCCGACGACCAACCTGCCTCCTTGTTCGCCACGTCGGACGAGTGGTGCAGCGTCGGACCGCTGCCACGTTGGGCTTGGTCGTTGCCGTCCTCCAGATGCATGTCAGCCACCGCTCCTCAACTCCACATCGACCCAACTCGATGCTCCAACAGTCCTCGAACTTCCATGAGATCTGGTGTTGGGGCTCCTCTCCTCTGCTTGCATTGCCTCGGCTCTACACGTCACATGCAGAACACACACCCCGACCTCCCCGTAAGCCAGCCAAGCACTGTCATGAGGCCACTTGCTGCACCCCCACCATGTTTCCCCTGCTACCCCCAATCACCCGAGGGTCACCTCCCACTGCAGCCTCGCTATCCTGCAGCCTGATCGTCGCGGCCTCTCCTGCAATAGCTGTAGTGGCCTTCGTTCTTGTTCTTCAAGAAGCAGCAGCTGACCCTGTTTTTGTTCATCTTTAAAGCATCAACATTGTTTATCTGAACTGACTGAAAATTTTGATCCAGATTGAGTGCTGATGACTAGGATCCAATGCAACTCCTCCAAGATCCAATCTGTTGTATGCTCGTCATCCCTCGCGCGTGACCTTCTTGGGTATCTCTTGCAGACCTTCCATGGCTCCTGTCATTGACCTTCGCCCGACGTCTCTCATTGCTGCTACACACGGTGTCTGTTGCGTCCCAAGTCACCTTCCCATGCATGTCACCGAGTTGCTGCTGGCTTTGGCTGTTGTTAATTTAGGTGAACAGGGAAGTAGATAAAGATGAGTGTCTCTAAGACGGAGTGGATAAGGAACGTGTGGTGTGTGAGAGGATAGGATACAACATGTCTTACTATTCAGTGATAAAAAGAACGTGTTCTTCAAATAAGTAATGTTTTTTACCTAGTGGTCACGGTCAACTATAAATACTATATTTTCGAACTCTGACTCCACTAGAACTTCATAAAAAAATCACACTAGGAAAACTACAGAAGTATAATGTATAAATATAGAAAAGATATTAAAAAGGTCCACTTTACTAATTATGTGGCCAACTGAGCTGCAATACTTCATAGATAAAAATAAATAATATAACACCATAATTGTTTCGTACATTCCAGAAGTTCAACAACTACTGTTGAGTCATTCATACACGTAGTTAGGCGGATGGGGTGCACATCCCATCCAAAATTTAATTAAGGGCGTGGTTCGGTGGAGTTAACAAAACAATGAAAAGAGAGAGAAAAGTTTTGTACCAGAAAAAGTGAAAAAAAATCTAGAAAGTTCCAAAAATATAGGTTGTGTCATTGATAGTGTTTCTTCATATGTCTACCAAAATTGAACTTTTATAGTAGTTCAAATTTAAAATTATGAGTAGTTATATATATATATATATATTAAATAAAAGACAAGAAGGAACAATGAAGATGGTGTGTGAGTGGGTGTGTGCGTGCGTGTGCGCATGCACATGCGTGTGCGTGTGTCTTCGTGCAAATGGATAGTTCTTTAAAAAGAGAATTTAAGTCCAGAAAATTCGCTTCAAAACATTAATAAAAAGAATATTCTCCTTGTTCTCCAATGCAAAAATAAAATTCAATAAAAAGGGGAATGATCTATACACATTTTCTAACAGAACAAAGAAGTTCAAATTATACAAATAGAGTAGTTTGATCTTAATAAAAAATTCTGTTTTCTCGTTTCTATAAGTAAAATCAAGAAGTTTAAACTAAAAATAACGGAGTAGTTCAATCTTAATAAAAACAATAGATTTTTCTATTTCTAATAATAAAACAAGGAAGCTCACTTTGACAAAACATACCCTTTTGGTGTTATTTGTTTTTCAAATTTTCCATGTTTGACAAAACCGAGCAGTTCAAAAAAATATAAAAACAAATCCCCCCTTTAAAAAAGATGTAGAATTCAAATTCAAATAACCGAGTTATTCTATGTTTATTGTATAACTAGGATTCTTCCCTTTACTAATGAATAACACCAATAAGTCCAAAAATAAAAATTCCTTTATACTTGAAAATAAAATATAGAAGTTCAAATTTAAAAAATGGAGGAGTTCAATTTTCAGACAAAAAACAAGAAGTTCAAATTTAAAAATTGGAGTAGTTCATTGTATAAAAAAATCAAAACCTTTTTGTTTCTAAGCATAAAAAAGTATGAAGTTCAATTTAAAATGAAGTAGTTTGATGTTTACTTAAAAATCATTTTTATCTCCTAATAATAAAGTAAGAAGCTCAAATTTTAAAAACAAAGATGTTCGGAGTTTATAAAAAATTTCTAGGATTTACATGCTCAATTATGATGAGTGGTTAAAGAGTACGAGCAAAAAATAGAAAGGAGTTCAATGTGATAATAGCAAGAAATTCATCTACAACATGATGTTTGTTTCATATGAGAGAAAAAGAATAAAAAATAGGTTCACCGTGTATTTACATGTTTAAAAACACAAAAGAAGTTAAAATTTAAAAAATTGAGATGTTCGATATTTATTACATAACTAGGACTTTTCCATTACTAATGAATAACATCAAGAAGTCCTAATTAAAAAAATGAAGTTGTTTGACGTTTATAATAGATTTTCCCCAATACTAAAGATTAAAATCAAGAAGTCCAATTTAAAAAAACGGAGTAGTTCAATGTATATAATAAACTCAGGTTCTCTCGTTAACAGAGAATAAAACCAAGAAGTTCAATTTGGAAAAGCGGAGTAATTTGATATTTAATTGAAAAATCAGATTTCTTTTCGGTTACTAAAGAATAAAACCAATAAGTTCAATTCAAAATAATGAAGAAGTTCGATGTTTCTATCAAAACTCCAATTTTTACATTTCTAAAAATACATAAAGAAGTTCTACTAAAACAGTAAGAGAGGTTCAATGTCTATAAAAAACTCGATTTTTTTCCATTCCTAAAGCGAAACAGATTGAAGTTCAAATTGATAACTGTCGGAAGTTCACGTACTGCATGGTCTACATTTTCGTATGAGAAAATAAGAATAAAAAGGCAAAGTCTAAATATTCTATTGCTCGAAGTTCAAGTGACCTGCCCAAAGAAGTTCAAAAGTTCTTGTGAGAGAGAGATTCACTGTGTATTTACATGTTTAGAAACACACACAAAAATGTCGTTTTGGTGTCTTAAAAATAATCTTGTCAATCCATTACAAATTTGAAACAAAAATGCTTTACATGAAAGATGTTCTTTCTATTCAACAAATTTCCAAGCTGTATATCATATTCTTGTTCCAAAATAAACTGTTAAACACAAATTGGTGTATGTTGTTTGAAAAGTTTAACCATATTAAAAAAAGTTGCATCTTTTCAACAAATTTCTAATGGTATATCATTCGGGCAACCCCGACGAAATGGATGAGGAGTCACAAACAAAAATACGTGATAGAAGTTCAAAGTGAAAAGAGCGAGCACTTCAACTACTACACGGGATTCATTTCAGATGAGAACAAAATAATAAAAAAACTAAAAGCCTAAAAGGTTTGTTGCAAGAAGTTCACGTCCTCCTCCCTGCACGGATAAAAATTTATATTGCGAGACATTCGACCTTCAATTACATACAAAAAAAGAGGCAAAACAACATTATGTTTGCCATTTTTAAAACTGCTCTCAAATGGCAACGAATTTGTAACACCTGTCTACATGAAATTTTTCTCGTATTCATAGGCTTTCCAATCATATATTATATGCTACATTCCGATGAATGGTTTACAAATTTCATGTATACCGTTTAAAACACATTTTAATGTACTAAAAAAATTCTTTTAAATCGTCATGAGTATGAAAAACATATCAACACGGGAAAATTGCGTGTTTTCAACAGCTTTCTATTGGTATATTGTTTTCTCAATTCCGGTAAGTGGTTGGGGAGTTACAGGTAAAAAACAACACATGAAAAACAAAGTGAAGTTCAAAAAGAACTGCTCCAGAAGTTCAACCTCTTCACGAAGTGCATTTTCGGAGAATATTTTTTCGATGAAGGCAGAACGCATGATCTCAGAAGTTCAGATTGATAACTGATAGAAGTTCACGTACTACATGGTGCACATTTTGTATTAGTAAAAGAATGAAAATGCAAAGCTTAAAGTTTTGTTGCTAAAAGTTCAAGTGCTCGGCTCGAGAAAGTTCAAAGTTCTTGTCAGAGAGGTTGAACAAAAATACGTGATAGAAGAAGTTCAACTACTGCAAAGGAATGCATGTCAGGTGAGAATAAAAGTACAGAAAAATAATAGCTTAAAAGGTTTGTTGAAAGAAGTTCAAGTGCTCTGTCCGGGGAAGTTCAAAAATTCTTGAGAGAGAGGTTCTCCTTATATTTCCATGTTGAAAAACACAAAAAAAATACTTTTTTGCGTTTTAAAATAATTCTCTCAATCCACAAAGAAGTTCAGTTATTATTCGGGAGCAATTTGATTTCAAAAAGAAAATAAAAATTCAAATTATAAAAACGGAAAATTTTCATGTACTACATGGTATGTGTTTAATATGAGAAAAATGAATAAAAAGACAAGATCCAATTTTTTGTTGTTATAAGTTCAATTCCTTGGTCAGAGAAAGTTAAAAAAATATTGTGAGAGAGGTTTGTACAAAAGGAATATCATTTGTGTAACACTGACGAATGGATGAGAAAATTACAAAAAAAGATATGTTAAAGAAGTTCAACGTGAAAACAACAGGAAGTTCAACTACTACAGTGAATGAATTTGAGATGAAAAACTTCTAAAACTGTTGCGAGTATGAAAAAATGATCAACATGGGAAAGTTGCGTGTTTACAACAACTTTCCATCGGTATATCACTTGCTCAATTTCGGTGAGTGGATGGAGAGCTGTGATAACCCACAAGTATAGGGGATCAATTGTAGCCTCTTTCTATAAGTAAGAGTGTCGAACCCAACGAGGAGCTAAAGGTAGAATAAAATATTCCCTCAAGTTCTATTGACCATCGATACAACTCTACGCATGCTTGACGTTCACTTTACCTAAAACAAGTATGAAACTAGAAGTACTTTATAGGTGTTTTTGGATAGGTTTGCAAAAATATAAAGTGCACGTAAATAAAAAGTAGGGGCTGTTTAGATAAAGAAGCAATAAAGTTAGTATAGCGAGTGTGGAAAAGTGGCGGTAGGAGTTGCGAAATTTTCCCTAAGCAATTGACTACGTTAATAGACCGATAGCAAGTTTTATGTGGGAGAGACCACTGCTAGCATGTCATCCCTGACTTGGAATTCTATGCACTTATGATTGGAACTATTAGCAAGCATCCGCAACTACTAATGTTCATTAAGGTAAAATCCAACCATAGCATTAAGATATATTGGCCCCCCCTTCAATCCCGTATGCATCAATTTCTATGCTAGACTGAAGCTTCTGTCACTCTTGCCCTCCAATACATAGTCCTATCAACATACAACTAACCCTATGGTGTGATCCACGCGCGCGCTCATATGATGGGCACCAAAGGACAACAACACAACCACAAGAAAATTAAATCAATCATAGCAATTCATCAACCACCGATAGGACAACGAAAATCTACTCAAACATCATAGGATGGCAACACATCATTGGATAATAATATGAAGCATAAAGCACCATGTTCAAGTAGAGGGTACAACGGGTTGTGGGAGAGTGGACCGCTGTAGATAGATGGGGTAGGTGATGGAGATGTTGGTGAAGATGATGGAGGTGTTGGTGTAGATCGCTGTGATGATGATGGCCCCCGGCGGCGTTCCGGCGCCACTGGAAGTGAGGGGGAGAGGGCCCCCCCTCCTTCTTATTATTCCTTGACCTTCTCCCTAGATTGGAGAAGGGTTTCCCCTCTGGTCCATAGCCTCCATGGCATGGGAGGGGCGAGAGCCCCTCCGAGATTGGATCTGTCTCTCTCTGTTTTTGTGTTCTCAGATTCTGCCCTTTCACCGTTTCTTATATTCCTGGAGATCCATAACTCCGATTGGGCTGAAATTTTAACACGATCTCTATCCGGATATTGGCTTTCTTGCGGCGAAAGAAGGGCACCAACCGCCTTACGGGATGGCCACGACGGCCCAGGGCGCGCCCCCTGCCTCGTGGCCCCCTCGGGCATCGTCTCGTGTTGATTCTTCTTCCCAAAAATCACATATATTCCAAAAAAAAGTCTTCGTAAGTTTTTATCCCGTTTGGACTCTGTTTGATATGGATTTTTTGTGTCACAAAAAACATGCAACAAACAGGAACTGGCACTGGGCACTGGATCAATATGTTAGTCCCAAAATAGTATAAAAAGTTGCCAAAAGTATATGAAAGTTGTATAATATTGGCACGGAACAATAAAAAATTATAGATACGACAGAGACGTATCAAGCCGCGAGAAAAAAATGCCCATGAAAAACAGAGTGAAGTTCAAGTAAACATGCCGAGAAGTTCAAGTTCTTCATACGGTGCATTTTTGAAGAATCTGTTTCGCGATAAAGGCAGAACACATGATCTCGTCGTTTGCAAAATTACTAGAAAACGGCTAAGAATCGGAGAAAACAATCTACATGAAAAAGTTTCGCATTTTTCGTAGCTTTTCAACGGTATATTATTTGCCCCATTCCCATAAAGTTTGTTGAAATTACGGCAAAAATACGTTTTCAGTCATTTTCAAAATTGACTTAAAACCGTAAAGAATTGGGAGAAAAATATATACCAAAAAGTTTCCAACGCCATATCATTTGCTGCATTCGGATGTACGATTAAAAAATTAGCTCGAAAATATGAACCTGTTGGAACTTGGACCGTTTTTCAAATTACTATTAAACCGTTCAAAATTAGAAAAAACTTTCAACATGAAAAAGTAGCGCATTTTCATAAGCTTTCCAATGCCGTATCATTTGCCTCAATTGGATTAACCGTTTAGAAATACCATCGAAAATACGAACTCGGCTGTTTCGTTTGTGAAATTCTATGATTTTCAAAATTACTCTTTAACTATAAGGAATTAGAGAAAACTTTCAACATGTAGAAGGAGCGGTTTTGCAGCAGCTTTCCAACTTCATATTAATTGCCTCATTCCGATAAACGGTTTAGAAATGCGATCGAAAATACGATTCATGATTTTTGTGTGAAGAAAACATGATTTTCAAAACTGTTCTTCAACCGCTTAATTTTTGCCAAAAATTTAACTTGGGTCATGATACTCGTGTCCATAGCTTTCCAACGATATATCACAAGCCCCATTTGGGCAATGTTGGCGGAAGTTCAACCTAGCACCGGGGAAGTTCAGGTCGAACAACTCAGGCAGTAAAATTGCAAAAAAACGCAAGTTCATCATGACCCGAGAGCAAAATCCGTCAATGAGCAATATTCCTATCTAAAATGGGCATTTAGTTGCTAAAAACCATTCTAGATTAGTGCTACCTCTTGAGCACTGCGTTGGTTTTCCCCGAAGAGGAAGGGATGATGCAGCAAAGTAGCGTAAGTATTTCCCTCAGTTTTTGAGAACCAGGGTATCAATCCAGTAGGAGGCTACGCGTGAGTCCCTCACACCTGCACAAAACAAATAAATCCTCGCAACCAACACAAATATGGGTTGTCAATCCCTATAGGGCCACTTACGAGAGTGAGATCTGATAGATATGATAAGATAATATTTTTAGTATTTTTATGATAAAGATGCAAAGTAAAATAAAGGCAAAGTAAAATAGCAAAGTAAATAACTAAGTAGTAGGAGATTAATATGATGAAGATAGACCCGGGGGCCATAGGTTTCACTAGTGGCTTCTCTCGAGAGCATAAGTATTCTACGGTGGGTGAACAAATTACTGTTGAGCAATTGACAGAATTGAGAATAGTTATGAGAATATCTAGGTATGATCATGTATATAGGCATCACGTCCGAGACAAGTAGACCGACTCCTGCCTGCATCTACTACTATTACTCCACTCATCGACCGCTATCCAGCATGCATCTAGAGTATTAAGTTAAAAACAGAGTAACGCCTTAAGCAAGATGACATGATATAGAGGGATAGACTCATGCAATATGAAGAAAACCCCATCTCGTTATCCTCGATGGCAACAATACAATACGTGCCTTGCTGCCCCTACTGTCACTGGGAAAGGACACCGCAAGATTGAACCCAAAGCTAAGCACTTCTCCCATTGCAAAAAAGATCAATCTAGTAGGCCAAACCAAACTGGTAGTTCAAAGAGACTTGCAAAGATAACCAATCATACACAAAAGAATTCAGAGAAGATACAAATATTATTCATAGATAGACTTGGTCATAAACCCACAATTCATCAGTCTCAACAAACACACCGCAAAAAGAGGATTACATCGAAGAACATTTTATTGAGATCCAAAAAGAGAGAAGAAGCCATCTAGCTACTAACTATGGACCCGTTGGTCTGAGGTAAACTACTCACACTTCATCGGAGAATCTATGGTGTTGATGTAGAAGCCCTCCGTGATCGATGACCCCTCCGGCGGAGCTCCGGAACAGGCCCCAAGATGGGATCTCGTGGATACAGAAAGTTCCGGCGGTGGAATTGGGGTTTTGTCTCTGTATCTGATCGTTTGGGGGTACATGGGTACATATAGGAGGAAGAAGTACGTTGGTGGAGCAACAGGGGGCCCACGAGGGTGGAGGGCGCGCCTGGGGGGGGGGCAGGTGCGCCCCCTACCTCGTGGCCTCCTGTTATGTGGCCTGACGTAGGGTCCAAGTCTTCTGAGTTGTATTCGATGAGAAAATCACGTTCCCGAAGGTTTCATTCCGTTTGGACTCCGTTTGGTATTCCTTTTCTTTGAAACCCTAAAACAGGTAAAAAACAACAATTCTGGGCTAGGCCTCCAGTTAATAGGTTAGTCCCAAAAATAATATAAAAGTGGATAATAAAGCCCAATAATGTCCAAAACAGTAGATAATATAGCATGGAGCAATCAAAAATTATAGATACGTTGGAGACGTATCAAGCATCCCCAAGCTTAATTCATGCTCGTCCTCGAGTAGGTAATGATAAAAACAGAATTTTTGATACGGAGTGCTACTTGGCATAATTTTAATGTAATTCTTCTTAATTGTGGTATGAATATTCAGATCCAAAAGATTCAAGACAAAAGTTCACATTGACATAGAAAATAATAATACTTCAAGCATACTAACAAAGCAATTATGTCTTCTCAAAATAACATGGCTAAAGAAAGTTATCCCTACAAAATCATATAGTCTGGCTATGCTCTATCTTCACCACACAAAATATTTAAATCATGCACAACCCCGATGAAAAGCCAAGCAATTGTTTCATACTTTTGACATTCTCAAAACTTCTTCAATCTTCACGCAATACATGAGCGTGAGCCATGGATATAGCACTATAGGTGGAATAGAGTGATGGTTGTGGAGAAGACAAAAAGGGGAAGATAGTCTCACATCAACTAGGCGTATCAACGGGCTATGGAGATACCCATCAATAGATATCAATGCGAGTGAGTAGGGATTGCCATGCAACGGATGCACTAGAGCTATCAGTATATGAAAGCTCAAAAAGAAACTAAGTGGGTGTGCATCCAACTTGCTTGCTCATGAAGACCTAGGGCAATTTGAGGAAGCCCATCATTGGAATATACAAGCCAAGTTCTATAATGAAAAATTCCCACTAGTATATGAAAGTGATAACATGAGAGACTCTCTACTATGAAGATCATGGTGCTACTTTGAAGCACAAGTGTGGTACAAGGATAGTAACATTGTCCCTTCTCTCTTTTTCTCTCATTTTCCCCCTTTTCTCTTTTTGTTGGGCCTTTTCTCTTTTTTTGGCCTCTTTTCTTTCTTTTTTTATTTTTCGTCCGGAGTCTCATCCCGACTTGTGGGGGAATCATAGTCTCCATCATCATTTCCTCACTGGGACAATGCTAAAATAATGATGATCATCACACTTCTATTTTTCTTACAACTCAACAATTACAACTCGATACTTAGAACAAAATATGATTCTATATGAATGCATCCGGCGGTGTACCGGGATATGCAATGACTCATGAGTGACAAGTATGAAATAATTATGAACGGTGGCTTTACCACAAATACTATGTCAACTACATGAACATGCTAAGCAATATGACAATGATGGAGTGTCTCATAAACGGAATGGTAGAAAGTTGCATGCCAATATATCTCGGAATGGCTATGGAAATGCCATAATAGGTAGGTATGGTGGTTGTTTTGAGGAAGGTATATGGTGGGTGTATGATACCGGCGAAAGGTGCGCGGTATTAGAGAGGCTAGCAAAGGTGGAAGGGTGAGAGTGCGTATAATCCATGGACTCAACATTAGTCATAAAGAACTCATATACTTATTGAAAAAATCTACAAGTTATCAAAGCAAAGTATTACACACATGCTCCTAGGGGGATAGATTGGTAGGAAAAGACCATCGCTCGTCCCCGACCGCCACTCATAAGGAAGACAATCAATAAATAAATCATGCTCTGACTTCATCACATAACGGTTCACCATACGTGCATGCTACGGGAATCACAAGTTTCAACACAAGTATTTCTCAAATTCACAACTACTCGACTAGCACGACTTTAATATCACCATCTCCATGTCTCAAAACAATTATCAAGTATCAAACTTATCATAGTATTCAACACACTCATAAGAAAGTTTTATTATTAATCTTGTATACCAAGCTTATTAGGATTTTAAGCAAATTACCATGCTACTAAGACTCAAAATAATCTAAGTGAAGCATGAGAGATCAATAGTTTCTATAAAACAAATCCACCACCGTGCTCTAAAAGATATAAGTGAAGCACCAGAGCAAAATTATATAACTCAAAAGATATAAGCGAAGCACATATATAGAGTATTCTAACAAATTCCAAATCATGTATGGCTCTCTCAAAAGGTGTGTACAACAATGATGATTGTGGTAAACTAACAATCAAAGACTCAAATCATACAAGACGCTCCAAGCAAAACACATATCATGTGGCGAACAAAAATATAGCTCCAAGTAAAGTTACCGATAGAAGTAGACGAAAGAGGGGATGCTTTCCGGGGCATCCCCAAGATTTGGCTTTTAGGTGTCCTTAGATTATCTTGGGGGTGCCATGGGCATCCCCAAGCTTAGGCTCTTGCCACTCCTTGTTCCATAATCCATCAAATATTTACCCAAAACTTGAAAACTTCACAACACAAAACTTAAAGTAGAAAATCTCGTGAGCTCCGTTAGAGAAAGAGAATAAAAGATCACTTCAAGGTACTGTAATGAACTCATTCTTTATTTATATGGGTGTTATACCTACTGTATTCCAACTTCTCTATGGTTTATAAATTAATTTACAAGCCATAGATTCATCAAAATAAGCAAACAACACACGAAAAACAGAATCTGTCAAAAACAGAACAGTCTGTAGTAATCTGTATCTAGCGCAAGATCTGGAACCCCAAAAATTCTAAAATAAATTTATGGACGTCAGGAATTTATCTATTAATCATCTGCAAAAATAATTAACTAGTTTCCAAACAAAAATGACAGCAGTTCTTGTGAGCGCTAAAGTTTCTTTTTTTACAGCAAGTTCAACAAGACTTTCCCCATGTCTTCCCAACGGTTCTACTTGGCACAAACACTAGTTAAACACAAAAAACACAACCAAAACAGAGGCTAGATAATTTATTTATTACTAAACAGGAGCAAAAAGCAAGGAATAAAAATAAAATTGGGTTGCCTCCCAACAAGCGCTATCGTTTAACGCCCCTAGCTAGGCATAACAAGCAAGAATAGATCTAGGTATTGCCATCTTTGGTAGGCAATCCATAAGTCGATCTCATAATAGATTCATAAGGTAATTTAATTTTCTTTCTAGGAAAGTGTTCCATGCCTTTCCTTAATGGAAATTGGAATCTAATATTTCCTTCGTTCATATCAATAATTGCACCAATCGTTCTAAGGAAAGGTCTACCAAGAATAATAGGACATGAAGGATTGCAATCTATGTCAAGAAAAATAAAATCTACGGGCACATAATTCCTATTTGCAACAATAAGAACATCATTAATTCTTCCCATAGGTTTCTTAATAGTGGAATCCGCAAGGTGCAAGTTTAGAGAGCAATCATCAAAGTCACGGAAACCTAACAAATCACACAAAGTCTTTGGAATCGTGGAAACACTAGCACCCAAATCACATAAAGCATAGCATTCATGATCTTTAATTTTAATTTTAATAGTTGGTTCCCACTCATCATAAAGTTTTCTAGGGATAGAAACTTCTAATTCAAGTTTTTCTTCATAAGATTGCATCAAGGCATCAATGATATGTTTAGTAAACGCTTTATTTTGACTATAAGCAGAGAATTTAGCACGGATTGCAACAAGGAAATACAATCAATCAAAGAGCAATTTTCATAGTTAAATTCCTTGAAATCCATAATAGTAGGTTTAGCAACATCTAGGGATAGAAACTTCTAATTCAAGTTTTTCTTCATAAGATTGCATCAAGGCATCAATGATATGTTTAGTAAACGCTTTATTTTGACTATAAGCAGAGAATTTAGCACGGATTGCAACAAGGAAATACAATCAATCAAAGAGCAATTTTCATAGTTAAATTCCTTGAAATCCATAATAGTAGGTTTAGCAACATCTAGGGATAGAAACTTCTAATTCAAGTTTTTCTTCATAAGATTGCATCAAGGCATCAATGATATGTTTAGTAAACGCTTTATTTTGACTATAAGCATGAGGAGAATTTAGCACGGATTGCAACAAGGAAATACAATCAATCAAAGAGCAATTTTCATAGTTAAATTCCTTGAAATCCAGATAGTAGGTTTAGCAACATCTAGGGTTTTAATTTCTTCAATCCCACTTTTATCAAATTTAGCTTAAGATCAACAAATTCAAAATTCTTGGAACACCTTCTAAGTAAAGGAGGATCATATTCAGTCCCATCATTATCAAGATTCATATTGCAAAACAAAGATTTAATAGGGGACACATCAATAACTTTTAGATCTTCATCATTATTTTCATAGCAACTCGGTTTAGCGGCCATCTTATTAACTAAGGTAGCCTGCTTCCGAAATTTCAGCAGTTAATTTCTCAAGATGGGCAAGTTGGGATCTTAAACCATCGAATTCTTTAGACATATCGTCAAGCTCTTTATTCATAAAACTCATAAAACTTTTCTGTTCTTTAAGCTGGTTTCTGAAGAAACTATTATGTTCAAATTGCAAAACCATGAAACTCCTAACATTGCTTTTGATCTCTTCTAACCTTTTAAGGTCAAGGTTACTGAATTTAGTATTATCTTGAGCCATCGCGACAAGCAAGAAAACTAACACACAAGCAAACAAAAAGCAAGCGGGCAAAAAGAGACAAATAGGGAGGGAGGATAGAGAGAGAGAGGGCGAATAAAATGACAAAGGTGAATTGGGGGAGAGGAAAATGAGAGACAAATGGCAAATAATGTAATGCGGGAGATAAGGGTATGTGATGGTACTTGGTATGTTGACTTTTGTGTAGACCTCCCCGGCAACGGTGCCAGAAATGGCTCGTTGTCGGGAGTCAGATCTTGACTTGCGCAAACCTCCCCGGCAACGGTGCCAGAAATCCTTCTTGCTACCTCTTGAGCACTGCGTTGGTTTTCCCCGAAGAGGAAGGGATGATGCAGCAAAGTAGCGTAAGTATTTCCCTCAGTTTTTGAGAACCAAGGTATCAATCCAGTAGGAGGCTACGTGTGAGTCCCTTGCACCTGCACAAAACAAATAAATCCTCGCAACCAACGCAAATAGGGGTTGTCAATCCCTATAGGGCCCCTTATGAGAGTGAGATCTAATAAATATGATAAGATAATATTTTTGGTATTTTTATGATAAAGATGCAAAGTAAAATAAAGGCAAAGTAAATAACTAAGTAGTAGGAGATTAATATGATGAAGATAGGCCCGGGGGCCATAGGTTTCACTAGTGGATTCTCTCGAGAGCATAAGTATTCTACGGTGGGTGAACAAATTACTGTTGAGCAATTGACAGAATTGAGCATAGTTATGAGAATATCTAGGTATGATCATGTATATAGGCATCACGTCTGAGACAAGTAGACCGACTCCTGCCTGCATCTACTACTATTACTCCACTCATCGACCGCTATCCAGCATGCATTTAGAGTATTAAGTTAAAAACAGAGTAACGCCTTAAGCAAGATGACATGATGTAGAGGGATAGACTCATGCAATATGAAGAAAACCCCATCTTTTTATCGTCGATGGCAACAATACAATACGTGCCTTGCTGCCCCAACTATCACTGGGAAAGGACACCGCAAGATTGAACCCAAAGCTAAGCACTTCTCCCATTGCAAGAAAGATCAATCTAGTAGGCCAAACCAAACTGATAATTCAAAGAGACTTGCAAAGATAACCAATCATACATAAAAGAATTCAGAGAAGATTCAAATATTATTCATAGATACACTTGATCATAAACCCACAATTCATCGGTCTCAACAAACACACCGTAAAAAGAATATTACATCGAATGGTTCTCCACAAGAGAGGGGGAGAACATTGTATTGAGATCCAAAAAGAGAGAAGAAGCCATCTAGCTACTAACTATGGACCCGTAGGTCTGAGGTAAACTACTCACACTTCATTGGAGAGGCTATGGTGTTGATGTAGAAGCCCTCCGTGATCGATGCCCCCTCCGGCGGAGCTCCGAAAAAGGCCCCAAGATGGGATCTCGTGGATACAGAAAGTTACAGCGGTGGAATTAGGGTTTTGGCTCCGTATCTGATCGTTTGGGGGTACGTGGGTATATATAGGAGGAAGAAGTACGTCGGTGGAGCAACAGGGGGCCCACGAGGGTGGAGGGCGCGCCTGGGGGGGTAGGCGTGCCCCCTACCTCGTGGCCTCCTGTTATGTGACTTGACGTAGGGTCCAAGTCTTCTGAGTTGTATTCGATGAGAAAATCACGTTCCCGAAGGTTTCATTCCGTTTGGACTCCGTTTGGTATTCCTTTTCTTCAAAACCCTAAAACAGGCAAAAAACAACAATTCTGGGTTGGGCCTTCGGTTAATAGGTTAGTCCCAAAAATAATGTAAAAGTGGATAATAAAGCCCAATAATGTCCAAAACAGTAGATAATATAGCATGGAGCAATCAAAAATTATAGATACGTTGGAGACGTATCAATTACACTTAAATCACATAGAACACGACTGGCCAGAATAATTTGCACGAGGAGACACGGTTGCCAAGATAGCCCGAAGGTCGAGTTCCAACAGAGGGAAGTTCAGGCTTGTAACTCAGGAAGTTCTGGTTGTGATCAGAATATTATTCTGATCCGGTGATCAGAATAGTGTTTATGTATATATATAGCAGGAAGTTCAACGTGATCGGAATAGTGATATACCAATCAAAATAGGTCATAGAAGTTCAATGTGAAAATAGCAGGAAGTTCAACTACTACACTGAATGAATTTCAGATTTAAAACTTTTAAAAACGTCGCGAGTATGAAAAAATGACCAACACGGGAAGTTGCGTGTTTACAACAGCTTTCCATTGGTATATCACTTGCTCAATTCCGGTGAGTAGATAAAGAGCTACAAGCAAAAAAAAGAACATGAAAAATAGAGTGAAGTTCAAGTACACACGCCGACAAGTTCAAGTTCTTCATGCGGTGCATTTTCGAAGAATTTGTTTCGCGATAAAGGTAGAACGCATGATCTCGCCATTTTCAAAATTACTTGAAAATAGATAGGAATCAGAGAAAACCATCTACATTAAAAAGTTTAGCATTTTTCGTATCTTTTCAACGGTATATTATTTGCCCCGTTCCGATAAAGTTTGTAGAAATTGCGGCGAAAATACGTTTTTAGCCATCTTCAAAATTGACACAAAATAGTAATGAATTGGAAGAAACAATACATACAAAAAAGTTTCCATTTGTTCAAGCTTTCCAACGCCATACCATTTGCTGCATTCGGACGAACGGTTAAAAAATGAGCTCGAAAATACTAACTCGATAGGACTTGTACCGTTTTCTAAATTAATGTTAAACCGTTCAAAATTAGAAAAAACTTTCAACATGAAAAAGTAGCGCATTTTCATAAGCTTTCCAATGCCATATCATTTATCTCAATTGTATTAGCCGTTTAGAAATGACATCAAAAATACGAACTCGGCTGTTCGGTTTGTGAAATTTTACGTTTTTCCAAATTACTCTTTATCTATAGGGAATTAGAGAAAACTTTCAACATGTGGAAGCAGCATTTTTGCAGCAGCTTTCTAACGACATATTATTTGCCTCATTCCGATAAATGGTTTAGAAATGTGATCAAAAATACGATTCACGTTTTTTGTGTGATGAAAAAATGGTTTTCAAAACTGCTCTTAAACCGCTTATATTTTGGCAAAAATTTAAGTTGGGTCATTATACTGGTGTCCATAGTTTTCCAACGGTATATCGCAAGCCCCGTTTGGACAATGTTGACAGAAGTTTAACCTAGTTCAGAGGGAAGTTCAACATACCACTAGCGGGCAGGTCAGGTTGTGATCAGAATATGATTCTGATTCCGTGATCAGAATAGTCACTATTCTGATCACAGGATCAGAATCATATTCTGATCACAACCAGAACTTACTGAGTTACAAGCCTGGACTTCCCTCTGTAGGAACTCGACCTTCGGGCTATGTTCGCAACCGTGTCTCCTCCCGCGAATTATTCTGGTCAGTCGTGTTCTAAATGCCCATTTTAGATAGGAATCTCGCTCGTTGGCGGATTTTGCTCTCGGGTCATGATGAACTTACGTTTTTTGCAATTTTACTGTCAGAGTTGTTCGACCTGAATTTCCCCCGGTCCTAGGTTCAACTTCCGCCAACATTGCCCAAATGGGGCTTGCGATATATCGTTGGAAAGCTATGGACACGAGTATCATGACCCAAGTTAAATTTTTGGCAAAAAGTAAGCGGTTTAAGAGCAGTTTTGAAAATCGTTTTTTCTTCACACAAAAAACATGAATCGTATTTTCGATCGCATTTCTAAACCGTTTATCGGAATGAGGCAAATAATATGGCGTTGGAAAGCTAATACAAAACCGCTCATTCCACATGTTGATAGTTTTCTCTAATTCCCTATAGTTAAAGAGTAATTTTGAAAATCATAGAATTTCATAAACTCAATAGCCGAGTTCGTATTTTTGATGGCATTTCTAAACGGTTAATCCAATTGAGCCAAATGATACGACGTTGGAAAGCTTATGAAAATGCGCTACTTTTTCATATTGAAATTTTTTCTAATTTTGAATGGTTTAAGAGTAATTTAGAAAATGGTCCAAGTTCCAATGAGTTCATATTTTCGAGCTAATTTTTTAATCATACATCCGAATGCAGCAAATGATATGGCGTTGGAAATCTTGAATAAATGCGAAACTTTTTGGTATATATTTTTTCTCAACAATAATAAAAGTAAGAAATATACAAGTAACTATCTAAATCATACAAGTAAGAAGTTTTTCCTTTTAAAAAAAGATAAGAACAAGAGGCTCACCATGGTGGTGCCGGCGACGAGATCGGCACGGGCGATCGACGGCGGTGAGGACGGGGACGGGACAACACCCTACACATGTGCAGACTCTAAGAAGTTAATTTGTGCTCAGATTGTGCATCTAAATCAAATGAACTCCCACATACACTCCTCCACTAAAACGCACAAACCACTCTACTTCTGGAGCATTTGAAATGAGCTAAACTAGCAGTGAGATATGAAAGGATGAACTTGCTAACCTTTTAGAACACTTATGTAGTTGGTGCACCGCCAAACCTAGAAAAATCTTGGGGAAAATGTAGCTTGGAGGTCGAGCTTGGACAAGAGAAAACTTAAGTGTGGCTCGGGAATTTCATCAAACACCTCATGTGCATAGGATGTGAGAATATAGTAGCACACACCTCCCACCCTTCCACGGCCAAAAAATAGAGGAGATGGGGGTGGATATATATAGCAAAACATTAGTCCTGGTTTGTGTCTAAAACCGGGACTAAAGGCCTACCCTTTAGTCCCGATTCCAGACACAAACCGGGACTAAAGGGAAGCAACCCCTTTAGTCCCGGTTGGTGTCTGGAACCGGGACTAAAGGTACCAGTCGAACCGGGACTGATGCCCGGTGAGGCCCGACCGGCGTCCTAGCCACTCGAATAGGGACTGATGCTCCCATTATTCCCGGTTCGTAGCACAACCGAGACTAATGCTCTGATCTGGCCAGGACCAAAGCCCTGTTTTCTACTAGTGTACAATGACAACATACTATTTCTTACCTCCATTTAGGAAAACTCGATTAGATGATGTAGTTATTATTCTTTCAGGTGAAATGTTCATCTTTGGGTACTGGTATGAACCTCCTTATTGTACATACCTGGTCATCACCAAAGATGGAATTATGCTTGAGCCTGTGCCAATACCAATGTCAGAGTCTGTAATGATGCATGGCTTTGCAATCATAGAGAACTATTCCATATTGATGGACTTGCCAATGTATTTTTCAGCAAAAGTACACGATGCTTTATGGACACTACAATGTAAAAGCAATGTCATCAATGATAAATGCCGTATGCACATTATTTTTATTGCACCATTTCTTTTCATCATGTTCAAGGATGCTATAGTCCATATTTGTTTCGCAGTTGCATGGGCTCAGTTTGCATTAGCAGTTGATAAATGGTTAATAGTACTCTTCATAATCTGGTATTATTGTTCCGATGTTGCATTCTGGTATATAGGAAATGGTGAAGAATGGTCAAGTTTTCTACAAGAATGGTGAAGAAATCTCGTTTCGACATACTCCAATGCCATGGAAAGGATGAAAAAAACCATCAGATAGTTTGAACTCCCCAATTGTTTCATATGACACAATGTTATGACATATATAACAGTTTGCTTGAACTTCTAATGATAACTTGTTTATATCATTTTTCACGAATTCAAGTTAGCCATGGAATAGATGAATATAATAAACATGTAAATGTGATTCTTTATTGCATCATCGATGTTTTCTGGCATGGTGGCGTAAGTAAGAACTCAAACTGAAATGAACGTGTTTAATCTGATGAATTAGTATGTGCAACATTAGTTCCTTTATTGAAATTTTAGCATTGTGTACACAAATAAAAAACAAGAAAAGGATACATAATTATTAAAAACCCCATGGGTTATAACTAGCCTTGTTTTCTGGTGTTTTTCTCATCAGTACTCCCTCCGTTTCTTTTTACTCCGCATATAATATTTGGTCAAAGTCAAACTGCACAAAGTTTGACCAAATTTATATAAAAAAAATATGAACATCTACAATACTAAAACTATATAGTATGAACATACGTTTCATGGTGCATCTGATAATATTGATTTCATATTGTGAATGTTTATATTTTTTAATATAAAGTTAGTCAATCTCTACAAAACTTGACTTTGACCAAACCTTATATGTGGACTAAAAAGAAACGGAGGGAGTACGTGCAGGGATAGAGTCTTAAGGGGAAAGAGAAGGTCGAACGGTAGGTGCATTGACCGGGGCGTGCATTTCTTCCATTCTTTCCCTAGCTGATCTGGATCGTGCGCGTTGGATCGGGAGGAGAGGAGAGGCGAGGGATCGCTAGGGTGGTGGGAGCGGGAGGTCAAACCAGCACGACGACGACAGATCCTCCTTTGATAGTAGAGATTGTTAGCATTCAACCTACCCTCTCTCTCCCTCTATTTGCACGTCATGCATGATCACACGATCGCCATGCACGTAGACCACGCTCTCACACCCCTCTATACATGTAACCTATATAAAGAATGCAATACCATGGCAGCACCCAAGGTCTCATTGCCATTCATTCATCCAAATCAAATGGTATCAGACGTCGATTACCTCCCTCGTATGTAACCTTCTCTTCCACTGCACTCCTCACTCTGCCACCTCGCCATGGCGGCTCCCCAACCTCTCCATCACCTCTTGGATACCACTGCCCCGTCCACCTTAGCGGCTCCCAACCTCTCCCCCTCGCCGGCATTTTCATCCATCTGCATGTTCCTTTGGTTCTCTCCCACAATCCACCAAACTTCTCTCAATGGTGCACCTTGTTTGAGGTGATGTTCCAGAAATACGTTATCACCGATCATATCGCCAGACCACCTCGGCCTACTGATCCTGTCTGGCTCCAAGACGATGAACACATCGTTTCATGTCTCTCGAATTGCGTCATCGCGGAGATCATGAATGAGGCACCACCATGGCCGATGTATGTGCATCCATTTGCTCTCTCTTCCTGGAAAACCGCGAGCACTGGCAGGTTCTTCTCTCCATCGAGTTTCTCTGGATCGAGCAGGGCGCGTCCTCAATCATCGCCTTCTTCGCCAGACTCAAAGAGTGTGTCGATCGGCTTGCCGACCTTAGGGCACCGGTCAGCGATTGCGATCAGGTACTGAACATGCTCCATGGTCTTCACCCCCGCTATCGCTACGTTGTGCATATCCTTACCATGCAGACTTCTTTCCTCTCATTCCTCCGTTGCCGCACCTTCCTCTTGCTCGAGGAGAGCTGGCAATCCGATGAGTTCTCCACTGAGATGGAGCAGCATGCCGGCCGCGTGCCCAGCAACACCAACATTAGCGGTGGCGGTGGTGGTAATCGCAACTCCGGTGGCGGCGGTCATCACAAGGGCAAGGGCAAGGCCTCTAGGGAAGGTCATTCCTCGCACAACGGTGGGGGAGCTCATCACACTCCGACGGGGGTGCTCCACCTCGCCCCGCTGCTTCTACACCGACCCCGTGGACAAGCATGGTGCACACGTGGCCAGTGTCGTGGCGTCCACATGCTCTCGAAGCCGGCATCCTCGACTCCCACCCCGGTGTGCCACCCCCTTCGCCGGGGTGGCTGCTCATCACGCTGCAGCGCCCGTTCAACATGTCTACGAACTGTCCACTGTCTGGCAAGCTGGCGCCGTGCAGCTTCATCTTCTCTATGGCGCGCCTCCCACTAGCGCAGCCTCAACACACCGGCGTGGGACTAGAGTGCGCTTGTGCACGCCCTCAGCACCATGACTCTGAAGCAACAACAACCATCGCCACCGGGGTCCGACTGGTACCTTGACACCAATGATACAACACACATGGTGTCCTCGTCCGGTATGTTGTCCTCCTCTGGCCCCTATCATTCCACTAACACTGTAGTTGGCGACGGTCCCTCGCTCGCCGCCATGCACACGGCCCACCACCGCATACCTACCAATACCTCGCCCCTCCCCTCCAACATGTCCTCGTGTCGCCACACCTCATCAAAAACCTCATCTCGATTAAAAAGCTTGCTCGCGATAACCCTGTTAATGTGGAGTTTGATCACCTTGGATTTTCTATAAAGGATCAAAGAATGAAGAGGGCGATCCTCTGATGTAACTCCGCTGACGACGATCTCTACCCGTTGTCCACGCCGTCTTCTACATGAACGCATCATGTCCTCACTGCCGCCTCCCGCGATCTGTGGCATCAACACCTTGGTCACCTCAGCGGTGACGCTCTGGAACGCACACGCTCCAGTCATCCTCGCTTGCCAACACCAGTGCATCCCCTTGTTTCTGTTAGTCATGTCAGCAGTGGTGGAGATAACGATTGGATAAAGCCGAGTATCACATGCTTGAATAAAACCATATGGGAGCAACTAGTTGATGAGCACTCCTCCGGGAGCCTCACAACGATCAGCGCCACTTGGTGTGCTCTCAGCCGTTCGCCACGTGTGGAGCTCTGGGCGCTCCCTTCGATTTTTTTTCGCATGCGTTTGAGGCTTTCTAAACGGTTTTTTTGGTTTTTCACTGGTCTTCCTTAGCTTTGGGACAAAAAAACCGAATTTTTTGCATGAAAAAACGCATTTTCTTTTTTTTCTTTCACGAGAGTCACGGTTTTGCTTCCGCGAGAGGCACGGTTTGCTTTCGCGAGAGTCACGGCCGTGCCTCTCGAAAACGAAAAAAAATGTGTTTTCTATTTATTTTTCTTTTGCGAGAGTCACGGTTTTGCTTCCGTGAGAAGCACGGTTGTACTTTCGCGAGAGGCACGGTTTTTCTTTTACGAGAGTCACGACCATGCCTCTCGGAAACGAAAAAGAAAACGTTTTTTTTCCTTTTGCGAGAGTCACGGTTTTGCTTCCGCGAGAAGCACGGTTGTACTTTCGCGAGAGTCACGGTCGTGCCTCCCAGAAACAAAAAATATATTTTGTTTTTTTTTCACGAGAGTCTTGGTTTTTCTTCGGCGAGAGGCATGGTTATGCTTTCGCGACAAGTATGGCCGTGCCTCCTCGGAAATGAAAAAAAATGTGTTTTCTTTTCTTTTTTTCCTTCCGCAAGAGTTACGGTTTTGCTTCCGCGGGAGGCATGGTTGTGCTTTCGTGAGAGGCACGGGCGTGCATCTTTCGGGAAGGGAAAATACCATGCTCCCAGTTTGTTTTTTCGTCCGGTTTTTTTTCCGGGTTTTTCATGAAAAAAAGTTCGTCAAAACCTATCAACATGGGATCTAGTTTTGAATATCTCGACGCGAGAAATCCAACAGTAAAAGCGGTTCGAGATTTGGATGCACGATTTAAGAGATAAAACATTTTGAATAAACAGATCTATGAAAAAAAAGGGAAAACTCCCGACAAGTAGCGCACATGCAGCGCGCTACTTGTCGCAGCCTCGGAAGGTTGAAGTTATCTTTGCAATGAGTACTTCTCAACTAGTGATTTCGAAACCATATGCACTTATACTCTCATCTCAAGGCTTCTTGTTGCAATTTGTCACCAATGTCCATCATCAATTGGAGTTGCTACTCTCATCTCACGTAGAGGAACAAGCTAGCAAAGGTAGCCAGCGACTGGGATCGATCCCCTTATGTCTCTCCTCACGAACAGAGTTGGCCTGCTGTAGCCCATGTATAAAAAAAGGACTACATGGGCCTATAACCTCCCTGGTTGTTGCAAGGCCGAAAAGCAAGGTAACTAACTCCCCAAGCTGGCCCAGTTGAATAAGCTATCGTATTTTTAGCTAGCGTGAGATCATTGGGTTTCAGCGTTTTTGATGATTTCCACTACCCTGGAAAGTCGCCAGCGTTCAGGAACGTAGTTGCATCGGGCCGGGGCACGTGCCCTGGGTGCCCTGACGGTAAAATTGCCCCTGCATGTCAGTTAGGCAAAAGTGTGCATCTACCTCTTAGTTCGTCAGAACATGTACCATACTTTCCATTTCAGCTTGTTCATTGTGATGTATGGACCTCGCCGATCACTAGCATTTCTGGTTATCAATATTACCTAGTGTTGCTTGATGATTACAGTCATTTTGCTTGGACATTTCTTTATGTCACAAGTCCGATGTGTTGCCCACTCTACGCATGTTCTCCACCTTTGTTCAGAGCCACTTCCACCCCCCCATCCTAACCATACAATCTGACAATGGTTAAGAATTTGATAACAAAGCGGCAGTTCTTTGCATCACTTGAATCAATTGACACATTGAACGAGGCGCTAAATTTTATTTAGAATTATGATAAATATGGATGGATCATCCAGATGGGCTCTGCCCATGCATGAACACTACACACACCGCGTTGGATTATTATGGGCTCTGCCCATGCATGAGCACTGTATATACATTTGATGGGCCCTGCACGGCGACTCTCTTGGTCCCTTTCTGATTTGGAAAAAGAGAACCGGGGAGTTCAATCAGTATATATACATGTTCTTGAGTGTGGCCGTTCGGTGACAAGGTGCATTTGCACCTGGGCGTCAACAGTAAATTCAAATAAAATTTAGCAACAAATATTAAAAAATTGGCATCAAAGCAATAAATATGTGTTATGTGCGTGCAAAATTTTGTGGTGAAATGACATTTGAGGAGGTCGCGGAAAAGAAAAATCTCAGGTCTCAAAGAAATTTTTAAAAAGAACACTGTTTGGAGCCGATTTTTTTTGGCCGAGGGCTCCTCGAATGTGATTTTGCCCTGAAAATTGGCATGCTCTTAGCGCACTAGACCATCTTTGATGCCAGAACAATTGAGTATGTTCTGTAACTACATAGTATGTTGTATGTGTATCAAGTTTATTTAGTTCCTTTTCAGCGGGGAAATTATTAGATCGCTTTGGTCGAAAGATGAAGTACACTATACAATAATGCGAGCTAGCAATATATATTGTGCATGGCGTTAGCTTTAAAAAGTCTTCATCCATTAAAGTGGTGACTTTCTTCACGAATTATTACCGCATGTTCTGTAACTTCATAGTACTATTTGTCAATGTGTACGTGCAATGCAAGTTAATTTGGAAGTATATTAAGTGCATGTGGATATTAAATAGAATACTATTTGCATGTTATTATGTGATTAACACTATATTTGACATGAAATTAACCGCACGTTTAACGTGTTAAGCGCTCAACATTAAAGTAATCTAGGCCGCTGGATTGACATGATTTGATGGCCGAGATTAATTGGATCTGTTCCTTTGGGTCTTTTTATATTGATATAAATGTTGTATGTGTATCAAGTTTATTTAGTTCCTTTTCAGCGGGGAATTATTTAGATCGCTTGGGTCAAAATGTGTTCCACGCACGCCTTACTTAAGATGAAGTACACTATACAATAATGCGAGCTAGCAATATGTGTTGCGCATGGCGTTAGCCTTAAAAGGATTTCATCCATTAAAGTGGTGACTTTCTTCACGAATGATTATGGATGAGAGGAACTGGTGAGGCGGATACGACTAAGAATTGAAGTGCAAGCTAGATTTCCTTCAACATATATATTGGACCTTGGCACACGCAGAGATGCATACTATATAGAGCCAAGGATTATGGACGCGACATGCATGGAGCTAGAGTTTTGGTCTCTAGATAGCTCACTGTTCATGTCTGGTAAGAGCAACTCTAGCAGAACCCGCAAAAACTTGACCCACAAAACGTGTTTGCAGTTTCACGAAGATCGCGTTTGTGGGTCAAAAACTAGTGCGGCAGAACAAAAACCGTATCTAAAACTGCATAATTTGAAGAAACACTTTCGCGGGAAAAATTGCACCTCGTTGATGCGAGTAGTTCATCACATACTACAAAGATTTTACATGATCAAACACTACAAACATAGTTCATACTACATACTACGTTGATACAAGTACTAGAGGGGGTGGGATCTGTCGGCGGCGAGGTCGCGGCAATGGACGACGACGTGGAGGAGAAGGACGCTCAATCCTCCTCGACGGAGCTGCAGAGGTCGATGTACTTCGCCCTCTTCTCCTCGCGGATGCGGCGCCACTCCTCGTCCTTCTCTTTGGCGGCGAGGTTGGCGGCGACCGTCAGCCGCCACTGGAGGTCTTCGAGCTCCTTGGCATGGCGCCGGCGCTCCACCTCCTCGCGCACGCTCCGCTCGGCGATGGCGGCCGCAACGGCGTCGACGTAGTCTTCTGGCCCGACGACTCCGCGGCAGCCGAGCGCAGCAGGCTCCTCCTTGACGGGGACGAAGTCGAACTCGTCCGGCTCCTCCTCGTCCTCTGACCACTCTCTCTTCACAGGGAGAAGGCCCGCGCCGGAAGAGGAGGAGCTCCCGGCGTACGAAGATCTCGTGGAGGAGAAGGACACGCGCCGGCGGTCGTACTCCTCCATCTCGCGGACGCGGAAGCTCGCCGACGGCGACAGGCCGCGGTTGGTCCACTTCCGGGCCCCGCTTCCTCGCGTCGTCCGACCGGATGCGCCGCTCGCGCTCCGGGTCGCTTCGGCTGTCGGATCTGCTGTCGGAGTCGCGTCCGGAGCTTCACATGCGGCCCCACATGGCGGCTGGAGGCGGGGAGGTGATCGCCGGCGGCAAGAAATGTGGAGAAAGGGGGTGGGGAATCGCATGGCTCGGCGGCGGCGGGGGATAGTATTTCAACCCGCAAACGAGTCATGGAACTGTAGATATTGCGGTTGGGGCGTGCGGTTTGCAGGCCGCGGCAAATTTTTTTGCAGGCCGGGCGAATATGCGGGCTCTTTCTGACCGGAAAATTGAGCCGAGCCCGCATACTCGCTGAAATTTTGCGGATCTACGTGTTTTGCGGGGTCTACTAGAGTTGCTCTATGGACGTCGAGGTTGCTTCGGTATCTAAATGGACCCTACGTAGCTACGCACCTCCATCCATCCATAGGATCTTCTAGCATAATATGACATCTTAAAAACAGGCCACTAGTATATACTATTACTCTTTTTTTTACACAAAGGACCAAATTAAAATGGAATAAAACATTTTATTTATCCGGAAACCAAAAGTCTTTTATTACCTATAGTTGCAAAATTCCTAGATCAGCGCATGCATATGTACAAAACAAAAAGTGAGTTCGGTCCATTTTGTTTGTTCAAACGACAACAGCTCTCGTGCATTACATGTGTACATGTACTAGTAGCTAGTAAAAGCACTAAACTAATCTGACGATGCAATATTCAACTAACTAATTTGCTAGCTGGTGCGCCCATGGTCAGTGCCCTAGTGTTTTTTGCGTCATGTACATGTAGTATATAATAAAGAAGCATGGATGGTGTGCATCTTATTTATGCACTACAAATTAAGTGCACAACTTGAAGTACTCCTGATGGTGCGTATACCTGATGATGATGTAGTTCCATGCATGATCCGGTTGCCATATAGATTTAGACAACTTTCCGTTTGCGCATCATCATGGTAACGACGCCCAAGCAATTATTCAACCCTGCACTTTATTTTACATAATTTGGAAAAGTCTATAGGTCTGATGAATCATGCACAAGATCATTGGCAAATGACCTCACACGACCTTTCTAAAAGGAGTGACCTCGCACGCATGACTAGCTAATTAATGATTTATATATACTTTCCTACGCTATTTGCTAGTTTCCAGAGTTAGGTGTTCAAAACAATGGATGCATGGAATTCCTACTAGGAGAATGTCTTTTCACACCCTTAATGAACAGTAAATTCAAAAAAATCATAAACTCTGAAACTTTGCGACATCAAATATGATCAAACTTTGTAAGTGCTTGTGATTTCATGCATACAAAACATTCGAGGAGCTCTACACAATAAAAAGATTTCAGTGCTCAAAGTTTTGAGCACTGATTTTTGTTTGTCATGTGTACACTTTTCTCTACATGATATTTCTTGATGAAATTTTGCAGGCACCAAAAACATTTGAGCAAATTTTCTGTAGCAATGTTTCAGATTTTTATGTTTTTATTTACTATTTTTTAATTTACTGTTCATGTGTATGTAGGGATACCCGGGAGCTACCACACCTTTCTCTTCCAACTAGACAATGTTATATGTAGTTTAAACCATGCAGTTCTACATTAAATTCCTGTGTGCTAGATAACAACACCATCATAGATATTTCCCAGAATTTACATCACATATGCATTTTTTTTCTGGAATCGTCCTAAAGAGGTGATCGCATATGATTTTTGTTAAAAATAGTCCTATATTACAGGTGGTTCTTAAACAAAAACCGTGTTATTACCCCCATTGGTCTTCGCGGCATTGTCTCCCTCTCCCT
The DNA here is from genome assembly GCF_003073215.2 of Triticum urartu. Lineage (NCBI taxonomy): Eukaryota > Viridiplantae > Streptophyta > Magnoliopsida > Poales > Poaceae > Triticum > Triticum urartu. The sequence continues at coordinate 2,926,367 of NC_053026.1, read as the reverse complement.
CCAAATCCCTTGAGGACCTTCCCCTCCACTCATTTCTCCGCTTCCCTTCCACTTCTTCCACCATGTCTACTAGGGTTGCCTCAGCATGTTCGACGAGGACCACCAATTCCTTACACATGTGGGTACTGGGTATATGCGTTGCCAGGAGGAGCATATTGAGAGGTGGAGCAGCCCTTGCATCTACTACTGCCAATGTGACAAGAGGAACGTTTGTCTAGGCCGAAGCTAGGAAGCGGTGGCAGCTTCTTTAGCAATACCGGCGGCTTGACCTTTGCAGTGGCAGGGCGGCATTCGAGCATAAGATCACCATTCTATGTGTGTTTTATATCTCTATCTCAGAAGGTTATGTGAGTTGATCTTTGATCTCGTCTTTTTATTGGCGACTTAATTTAACCATCAATTGGTAGGCAAAACCAAGTCGATGACCATGAAAAACCGTTTCTAGTGACATATCTCTGGTAGTGTTAGCTAGGTGGGTCCTCATTAACAGTACACATCCCGTAAAAAATGATACAGATTGTATGAGTTTCAACATGCGGTTGAATGGTTAAGAGGGTGGTTGAACCTCCAGCCCAGCATGAAACAAATCACATGTTTGACAACATCACTTGCTTGATAAAGGTGTGATATTCTTATAGTGAGAGCATCCCCTCAAATGCCCGCGGACGCGCCCAGGCGCGTCGGCGGACAGTGACCGGTCACCCCTCAAAAACGCATTCCACATCCAGATGCCTCAAACTAGAAATCTCAAATCTATATTATTAAATGTAACATGAAACGTGAAACCTAATCTACGCGGAGCTCGTCCGGTTCCACTCCCCGCTTGCTCGGCTCTGCCCTGGCCATGTCTGGCAGCCGGCTGCGCTCCTCAGAGTGTTGGTCCAGTCGTCGGCAAGGTATGGTAGAGCATGGGACGCAAGCTGGCTCACGGTACACAAGGCCCCGCCGTCTCCCATGCCCTACTCTTTCTCGTCGGAGACCGGAACCCGAACGGTGCCGTTGGACGTTAGATCGATGATGGATCCATTTAGGGACGAGCTGCCGACGTCCACCACCACGATGCGATTGCGGCGCCCGGACTGATGCGCCATACGGGGCACCGGACAATGCACTCCGCCTCGCCGACGTCCGCCCCTGCGAGGGCTGCCGCCGCCTTCCGTGCCCGTTGCCTTACACGGTGGGAACGGTGTGCCATGGCCTCGTCGGACGAGATCCATGGTGTGTCCCGATGCTCGGCGTGCCACCAGAGGAGTTGCGCGTCCGCTAGCGAGTTCGGATGCCAAACTGATCGCACCGCCTCCGGCAATGCAGCTATGGCCGTCCTAGCGCCGAATCCATGCCCCATTTGTGCGGACGCAATGGATTCCCGACAGATGGAGTCCGAGCGCAGCCGTCCATGGGCCTCCTCCCGGGCGCGGCGGAGCGCAAGCCGGACGGCCATCTCCTCCTCGGGGCCGCGCGGGATGAGTTCGGGGTCGACGGATCTGGAGGTGAAGGACTCGGATCCACTTCCCGCCGTGCCGAAGAAGGCCAGAAGGAGACGGGGACGAGCTTGGGTGGCAGAGGGGGATTGGAGGGGAGGGGAGTTAAGTGGCTAGGGTTTGGTTCGGCGAGCGGATGGGGTAGAATTTATGTGGGGTTCGGTGGGCCAGCGTGGGCCCGGTCCGACGTGGCGGGCGTGCCCGGACGCCCCCATATCTGCTCCATATTTGGGCTGGATATGAGGGGTGCCGGTCAGCCGGGGCGTTTGAGGACCGTTTGATGGGGCCGTCTGGGTCACAAAATCGTGACCGGACAGTTTGCCCGGGCGTGTGAGGCAGGTTTTAAGGGTCCGGTTGTAGATGCTCTGAGAGAGGACACTCCTACACCTAGGTCCTTGTGTGCGCTCGGTGTTTTTTTTATCTAATGTTTTTTATACACGGGTGAGCGTAGGTACCTATAGCTTGTCTTGAAAATTTCCAACCATAAATGATGAGGACGACAAAAAGGAACATGGATGCATCAATCGGGCTAGGATGGGGACGACTATGATGATATAGTATCTTCCAAGCAGAAGGGAATCTCCATGGATCTATAACTCAGGCTAGCTGTTACTAACAAAAACTCCCCATATAGCGCTAGTGCATGTTGATAGGGAAAATGCTCTGATCAAGCCAAAGATAGGCATACACTTTTAGTCAATGTTGTTGAGCATGGTTGCACCACGAGCTTAGGTGCAGCCCGTCGCGCTCTCGAACTATAGAACTATGATACCCATAACTACACACATAAATGCATATATGCTACATCTTGGCATGTGTGTATGGTATGTATATGTGCACGATGCAAGTGCAAAGAAATTTAATCATGTGCCTGTGAATCAAATAGACCGTAAAGTGAGGGAGGAAAGGAAAGAAAAGTTGTGGCTAGGCGCCGTTGCTCACGTGCTGCTAGCTGTACGTACGTACGATCGATCGATCGGTTGATGGGTGTGCTTTATCGATAAGATCCTGCAGGTGCAGACCAAAGATTGGCATGTCGGATGGAGCACCGCCCATTAGTTTCTTCCATGGACTACATACTAGCTACTCCTCTCTCTCTCTCTCTCTCTCTCTCTCTCTCTCTCTCTCTCTCTCAACATGTAGCTATGCTTTAGTTGGAAGATCGACACGTCCGTCCTGGAGGATGCATGATTTTCCTTGTATCTCGGGATCCGTACGTACTACTACGGAATCTGTGCTGCATGCAAAATGAAACGGTTTGGCGTGAGCGTTGGTCCAAAAGAAGATATCATCACTGTCACCATAGATATCATCACTGTCACTGCATGCCTAGCTTCAGATCTCGCAAAGATCCACACACATGCGAGCCTCCGCAACAAACATATCCCGAAAACTTTGCGCATCGGAGATACTATATCCAACTTTTTGTTTAACTTGAGATTTATACATCTTTGCACAGCAGAGGTTAGTTTCGGGCCATCCGTTCTGATTCATCTCCGGATCGAAGAGCAAGAACTAATTGACACATTCTTATTTATCTCTAGTTATAGCTAACTTCTTGTAATCACGAAAAAAATGCTAGCTTCTTTTGCGAAAATAATTCAGATCTATTATCAAAGTTCACCGGAAGTACAAAGCACCCCAGACATAATACAAATTACATCAATATACCAAGACTACTGAATGATCACTACCGCCGCCAGAACGAGCCATCGACATGCCGCCGTCGCCACTCCCCTCTCGGAACCGGCTTGACCTTGTCGATGATAGCCGGGAAGTCTTCATGCACGTGCCCCTAAGGACCAACGCCCTGAAACTGCAGTCCTCGTTGTTGAACCATTGAATAGATCTGAAGCAACTGACACCAAATCTCGCCATACAACGAGAAACCCTAACCTCACCGCTCCAAGAAGACGACAGGAATCTACGCCGGAGCTCCGTCGACTACGTCCTGATGGACGAACTCGAGGAGGATCAATAACCGTAACACAAACTCGAAGAAGAAGCGTCGCCATCCACCCGAGCGACGCACCTGCGAGGACTAGAAACTTAACTTAAACTACTAGACAAAGCAGAGGCACCGGGATTCTCCTCCCTGCCACTGGCCGCCAGAGCAGCAGGCAGAGGGGAGGCGAATCCACGGGCTGGCCGGCGAAATCATCCTAGCTTCTTCTTTTTTTCTAAGAGGCCAACGGCCTTATATTACATAGAGTACATCCCTTACAAGAACACCCTTATAGAAATTAAATAATACATCCAAACCACCGGGGGTCCCCTACATGGCTACATCCACATGCGGCGCATCGTGAGCAAAGCTCATTGCCGCCTTTGGGCCTTCGACTCAACAGAACAAACTTGTTGAAACCCAGGAAGTTGTAGAAGAAGCGGCTGGAAAGTCATCAATCAAACAAATCGCCTCCTCAAAGAAAAAAAGAAAATGCCAGAGAGGATCAATAAAACACCTGAGATCCGCCAAATAAAGTCAGGAACACAAATCTCACCCGGCGAAGCTGAGGCTGACAAACCTTCTTCATGTAGTCCATGCATGCCTACCTCCATAAGAAACATATCCCAAAAACTTTCCACAGCAGATTAATTTTCATATGGACCACTTTGCGGTCAGTTAATCAAAAAGATTTTCTTTTATTATTGGGACTAGTTGACAACTTGGAAAAAAAAATCTCATAACTCGTGATTTCCTATATATGGCTTATCTATGGTACAATTTACATTTTCCCCTCTTCTTGAGGTTTTACAAACAACTAATTAGCAATCTAAATAAGAAAAATGTTCGTATGAAAAGGCCTAGATACCTTTAGAGAAGTTCTAGAAGATCTATAAAACATTTCACCGTTCGATCAATGATCTATTAACCTGTGAATTTAGGTGTTTTTTATCGTTTATAGACTATTGAGAAATTGTGTACAAACTTGCAGTTTGCATATTTTTAGACCTGACCCTTCTCTCCCTTTTTGTTTTTGCATGAAACAGAAGCGGACATTCTTTTGGCAAAGATTTCAGGTTCACACTTCATCAACAATGTGCATCAACAAGGAAAAATAATAGGACATATTTTTATGACTTTTGACTTGAGTGGGTTACTAATTAGTTTCAATAAAAATAAAACACCCAAATGCACACATTGTACATCTCCACCAATACAAGTTTTAGAGTGGTTGGGCTTTTTTAGAACCGTTCGTTGATGTCGATCTAACGGGAGACAAATACGAAGTACTGGGTAGTACTCCGATGAAAGTACGCGGAAGTACTAAAATGAGTGGGGCCGGTACTCCTGACAAGGTGGGGACGCGTTTTAATCTAGGGGCAGTTTAGTCCTAGGAAAATTTGCACGTGCCGCCCCTCTCGTCGAATGCATAACCGTCGCCATGGTGCTACACATTCCACAATTACTCATCGGCGGCCATCTCCTCCCTCTCCTCCAAGTCCACCGCAGTCATCTCCTCCTTCTTGCCGCTGCAACTTCGCTCCACTCAGGCAACCCCCCCCCCCCCCCCCCCCCCCCCCCCCCCCCCCCCCCCCCCCCACCCACCCCCACCCCCTCTTCCACGGCAGATCGAGCTGATGGCCGGCGGCGAGAACACCGACTTCGTGCAGATCGCCGGCCGCGACCAGGTCAAGTTGGCCAGGTTGAGGGAGATTCGTTCTTGGTTTGACAACACAAGGCAGATGAGCTGGACGGCAATGGCCACTCTCAAGAATTTGAAGAAGAAGGGGAGGGCAAAGCTTTTCCCCCGCCCGCACAACCGATTCACAAGATCGAGATCCTCCTCTGGGCGATGGAGCAGGCCAATTCGTCCAGCGAGTGGACCAGGCAGAGGTGGTGGGCGTTCAGATCCAGGGTAGAGCATCCACTGGATCAGGAACCCACCGTGCACGAGGTGCCGTTGCAGATTCTGCAGCCTCCAACCGAGTCACCGGAGACTCCGAAGCGCAAGATGAGGAGGACAGTGGTCGCGACCTCGCTTCCCCGTCGTTCTCCACGCTTCCCTCGCCGCTCTCCTCGTCTGAACGGCGGCGGTAGCTATGTTTAGAGTAAGCTTCCCCACTCCTCATCTTCCTACTGCTCGTTCTTACATCGTGGTGATACTGATCGTAATAGCTCAGAGAGGGAATGCTAGATGGCATTTTAATCTCAATGAATTGCATGAACATTTGAGTACATGGATTTGGAGGATGGATTATGATGTATGTGAACCCTAGGCATCATATGAACCCTAGAAAAAATTAGTAATGTTCTAGTGGTACATACCGGTAGGCACTGAAATATTTTGGAACTGACCTAGGCAAAATTTGTAATGTTGTAGTGGTGGACACTGAAATATTTCGGTACACACCGGTAGGCACTGAAATATTTCGGTACTGCCCTAGGCAAAATTTGTAATGTTGTAGTGGTAGACACTGAAATATTTCGGTACACACTGGTAGGCACTGAAATATTTCGTTACTACAATTTCAGTACACACCGATGCACACTGAATTATTTCACTACTGTAGTTTCAGTACACACCGGTACACACTGAAATATTTCAGTACTGCAAATTCTATACAAAGCTGGCATTTTGTCATTTATGTGTGAATTAATCCATGCATCATATGGCCTAACTTTGTACACGAGTTTGGGTCAATTTCATGTCTATTTATTGTTAAAATTATTGTCATGCCATGGAACACAAGACAAGTCACTGACCCAAGCTTGCAAAGATGCCATATCAATGTTGCTGATATGAATATGCATGTTTTCACCAAATCTTGTGTCTGAATTAAAACTGAGCATTTTTTCTTGATGGTATCCATGGATCTAGAACTCCTATGAATTTGCTCATGTTGGATGTTTTGTTCTCCATCATTTGTAATAGCATTCCATGCGATTAGATGCCATGACAAGACACCTGGCATATTTATTTTCTTGCCTCCAACATCACATGTGTGTTTTGCAGGAAAAAACCTGGAGTTCACCAGGCTGGCTGAAGTTGTGAGGCTGAGAGGCTGATGGTGCTGCTACTGGCTGATCCTTCTTCTTTCAGTTTTTGTTCGTCATTTCTCAAGCCGTTGGACCAGGGCAACTTCCCTATGTGTTGTTAATGTATTAAGTAGTTCCTTCGAATTTGTAGTATTAGTTAGTTTGAATGTGGAAGTACCTTAATTTTTAGGAACGAAATGTTGCTATGTATGACCAAGGGTTTCATACCTTAATCTTTGGATAATTAATTATGTGAACTGTTGGATGTGGCGCACAACGAAACGCCTCTACCATTGATACTAGTTCAACATGTCGGTCCAATTAGAGACCAGCCACTACCATATAGAACAGTTAGCATTTCATACTACAACCTGGCATGTACAAAACATCACACAGTGGAAGCACATCCCTAAGCACCTTGCATTGTACAAGGTCTAAGAGACAAGCCTCTACCATATATAACAGTTACCATGTCACAGTACAACCTATAAAACATCACACAGTGGAATAATCATAGCTAGTAGAGCATTAGTTACCAGTTAATAATAGTTGCAATCCATCACAAGCAATAGTACCTAGATATGAGTAGATATAGGTACTGTAATACACGACAAGTACTCGCAAACAAGAGCTAACACAACAAGTTCATTTCACATTGAGACATGGCCCACCCCAGTTCTAAATGAGGTGGATGGTGATCATCATCCTCAAGTCATGGCGACGGGTGTTCGCAACAGTGAGTAGGATGGCCTGTCCTACCCGAAGATTCTTGGCACGAAGGAACTTCTTCTACCCTCCCCTGCTCAAGACAGTGCGACCGTCCGTGTCCACTGCATAGGCACAACTGGTGATGGAGCCCGTTCTGGTAAGGCGTAGTCCAGCAGCCATGCCTTCTTCGTCCGGGTCGATGCCACAACTATCAAGTAACCTCTTAGGTAATTTCTGAAAACAGTTGACATGATATATGATCATGTCACGTGCAATTATCAACAAAGCATACACATCAAGACACATATATCATTGGATTCAACACTGAGCATATATATCATCACATCACTACACTATACGCCAAGCATCAAATTACTACAGTAATTAGGCATATCATTAGATTACTGCGTACACTAAGCATATCATCGCATATTACTACACTACATGCATGTCATAAAATTATTCACTAAATGAATTCTAAACTAGGCCTCTCATCACAGTACTACAACATGCATATCATATGAACTACTACACTAACTAAGCATGCATATCATGTAATTACCACACTAAGTAACATACCATGATATGCCGTTTAACATTCGTCCTTGTGAGGCGGGTCACGAATGGCTTCCCTAGGTAGTCTTCACGTAGCGGAAGCATGTCCCAGAGGTTGCCGATTTCCTCATCGCCCAGTCTGAGTCCTTGGGCATACAGGTATTCAACAAGTGGGTTCTCATCATCATCTGAATCAGCACCATCTTCCTCCTCATGAACTTCATCCTCACTATCCGGAATCAAATTTAGATAGATAACAGAAATCCTGGGCCTATCTCTTCTGAAGGAGAAGCTGATCAATTCACCCCCACTAAGACGCATGCGAGCGATGAAACGATCCCAATCATCTCCTCCTATCTGGGTTATCTTTCGCCCCTTCTCGACCTGCATAGTGTATGGGCCCCCAAGAGCGTCAAAGGTCACGGTGTCTGCGACGAGCTCATTGAATGCCAATCTCACATTGCATGGTACGATCTGTGTAAGATAAAAACAAATAACAGACACAATACATTAGTGGAAATAGCAAAAAAAACAAAAAGAATGTACTGTCAGAAGGTTCATATAAATTGTTACCGCTGCAAAAACAAAAGAAGGCTGGAAGTAGATGCCGAACAGCGTGGCAGTAGAAAGGCTGGTCCGGCACCATGAGTTGCAGCGTCCACATTGTGCTTCCTCCATTCTACATAGAACATGTTGAACTCTAAGTTGAATTGTACATAGTACAATACAAAAATCATACATATAATAAATCATAGTGATAACCTATACTGGCAATGGCCAATCAATCTATTTTCTATCATCTACGTAATAAAGCAATGCCAATGCCAATGGCAATGCCCGTCTCATCTAAACCTGGGAATAGTTCGGCATCCAAACTAAAACTAGTCCAATCCACGGCACACATCAAAACCAAACCAATCCAGATATTTTCATTTAGAATCTAGACCAAACCGAACTATACATGCTCGTCATCCAACCCAGTCCAAACCGTTTTCAACTTTTGGATTGAATCCAAAGGTTCAAACCGTGGACAAAGCCATATGCGAGGGCACGTCATGAATCTAGATCAGACATGGCGTCAAAGCTCGAGAGAGCCGACGAGCTCCGGCCGGCAACAGCGGCTCTTGGATTTGAAGCAGTAGTAGGTGGTAGTGGCGGCTCAAACTAATTGATTGATTTGGTCTCAAACCATAGAAACCAAATCAAGATCCAATCCAAAAACTAAGTTTCAGTCCAAACCAATCGGCTCAGATCCGCCTCCGTAGGGAGATGCGGTTGGGGAAGGGAAGAAGAGGGGAGATCTCACGTACTTGCCGGAGTTGGCGGCGGCCGCGCACCGGCAGCGAAGAGAGGGGTCGTCGGGAGATGGCGGCGGCGGCGACGCTGGTCGAGAAGGGGAGAAAGAAAGATGTGGAGTGGTCGAGACGGGGAGAAAGAAAAATGTGGTACATGTGGTGGCTCGGTTGTGTGGATGACAAGGGGACCCACTTATGAGACCGATAGCAATTGATAGCAAACCGCAGTATGTGCACGACCGCCACGTCCCCACGTGGAATGGGGACGGCCGGGTGGGTGTGTCAAGTCAAATCAGCACCCGCGGCTTCTCGGTAACTCCAAGAGGCAGGAGCAGTGCATTTCTTCCCCAAATCGGGTAGAAAACCCTCGTCCTCTCCCCACCCTCTCTTCCTTCCTCACCACCTCACCACCCTCTCCTCCTTCCTCACCACCCTCCTCCCTTCCTACGCCTCCCTCCTCCTGTCTTCGACCGACGATGAAGCGCGGACGTGAAGATGCGGCGGACGAGCCGGAGGCAACCATCGGAGCAGAGCAGTCTGCTGCCGTGGCTATAGCCGTAGGTGGAGCGGCTGAGTCCGCCGTAGCGGTGGAAGCTAGCGGTGCAGCGACCATTGTGGCTGCTCCCGCTGCCATCGCAGCTGTCGAGGCACCCGTCGGCGAGCACAAGGTCGGGGAAGATCTGGAGGAGGAGGAGGAGGAGGAGATGAGAAGGCGTAAGCGCAAGGTGCATGACGAAATCGAAGAGCTCTTCGAGGAGAACGCCATAAAGGAGTTCGACGTAGATTGCAGGAAGGGCAGCGACTTCGACGAGGATACCATCGACGAGCTATCTGAGGCAGTACTCTGTTTTTTGCTCTGTTTTTGTCATGGCATTGGGGGTTTTCTTGTTAACTAGATGAGCATCAATTTCACTTGGGCGTGCTAGTTCTACGTATGTAGGATTGTAGGGATCTAGCATAGATCTTCATGTTGGATGTGGATTTTTAAATCTGATTCACATTCTGATTCCAGCAGATACTCTGTTTTTTTTCATGGCATTGGGGTTTGTCTTGTTAACTAGATGAGCATAAGTTTCACAAGGGATACATTAATGAAAGAAGTGGGGTAATGAACCCAAATACAAGAAAATGTTCATGGCAGGGATACATTAATGAAAAAAGTGGGTTAAACAATGGATATATGGCAGGATTCTCCATTGGCTTCCCAAGGACAGTGACAAAATACTACAGTTCCTAATTCATTTTAGTTTATGTAGATGAATTAATTTGCACACATATTCATAGATGATTAGTTTGCACACATGTTCATAGATGATCCATTTGCAAATTCTATACAGATTTCCATTTTTGCAAAGGAAGTGATCGCTCCCTTAATAATTATGGGCTGACAGTACATATCCACTGGATACCAGAAAATCAAAACATTTCATCTAGCCAATTTTCCACAGTATGTTATCTAGATGATCACAGCCACATCTCTCATCAATATGAGCAGTGAGACACCCCATAGCTCATTTACCAATTTCCTTCTGAAACTTATCAGGGTCTAACAATGTTGGAGAAGCAGTATTGCCGCTGTCAGAAAGAATAATGGTTTCTTCATTCCAGTAGATAGAATAAACCCCCTTGTGTGAAACATGGAGGAGTATAATGAAGCCATTTTTATAATTCCAATAAGAATTACACCTGTAACAAGTATCAACTATCATTAAACCAAGCCACTTCATGAAGTCTTTCATGTGTTAATTATGTACTACTTGTGCACTAATATATAAATGCAACTATTCCACCGTCCATATTTATGCATGTCAATTTCTTTGGCTCAATTATGTATGTGCACATACGCCTTGTTTCTAGCAAATAGATAGTTGCCATGTTACACATGTGTACTTTCAAAACATTGTAATTAAAGTCAATGTACCATAATAGATTAGATGAGTTCTTCTATGTGTACTAATTCACTAATTCAAAGGAGGATGACGACGACGTGGACTACAACATGGACAGCAGGCACAGGAAGAGCCGGTACACCCTGAGGCATCTGATTGCTGGGAAGATCAAGTACCGTTTCTTTGGCAAGATTGGGTGCCCTTTCTGTTGCAAGGTGATCGGTGGCGGCATAGATGGCATGATCCAGCATACCTTCAGCACTGGCAATGGACATGGTAAGAAGCATAAAGCCAGTACTCTGGCTAAACATGCTGCCTACGCACGCTTCCTCGAGATTGTAAAGTCAATGAGCCCTACAACATGCATTGAAGAACGGAGAGAAGTGATGTGCTGCTAGAGTGCTGCTGCTGCCCCAGGACCGCCGTGTCCTGTTATGTTATCTATGTTTATTTGTTGTTCGAGTCTAAAACTGATGTCATATGGTGTGTCTGAACCTATGCTGAGCGGTGGTTGATCTGCCGTTTATGCTAAGAGTTTGTTACTACTCTGATTTAGTGTTCCTAGTTGTTAATACTATTTTGGTGATGCATGTTTAAGCCTTGTACAATGCTAGATGCTTAGGGTGGTGCTTAGAAAAATAAACAGGGTTTTTCTGAAGCACCGGTGCCTATTTCTACAGGAGAGACGCCTAGTTATGCGTCTACCCTGTACAAATAAGCACATGTGCTTAAGAAAAGCCTGGTTTATTTCTATAAGCAACTCCCCTAAGCACCTTGCATTGTACAAGGCCTTAGCAACTCAAGTATCGTACGGTGGTCTATGTTATGGTTGCTGTGTTATTCTGTCGTACGGTGATGCATGCTAGGAACTCTAATAATATGACTATGGTAGTTATAGCTTGGCATGACTATGTTTAGTGTATAACTCAGCATGTTCCTGCCATATCTATGAGCAGTTACAACTGAACTATGCATTAATTTTTGACAAAATTAAAGCATGCAAATGATTGCTGATTCCACCTATTGCCAAATCAAGCTTTGTACTGATGATGCATTAGATATTGCAATAAGTAGAGGATGCTCATGATTGCCAAAAGTACCTATTTCCACTTCTTGATAAGAACTAAACGTGTATCAAATGATGCTAAAAGTAGAGCATGAGCATGAGAATGTATCAATGCATTAGATATTGCAATAAGTAGAGGATGCTCATGATTGCCAAAAGTACCTATTTCCACTTTCTGATAAGAACTAAACATGTATCAAATGATGCTAAAAGTAGAGCATGAGCATGAGAATGTATCAATGCATTAGATATTGCAATAAGTAGAGGATGCTCATGATTGCCAAAAGTACCTATTTCCACTTTCTGATAAGAACTAAACATGTATCAAATGATGCTAAAAGTAGAGCATGAGCATGAGAATGTATCAATGCATTAGATATTGCAATAAGTAGAGGATGCTCATGATTGCCAAAAGTACCTATTTCCACTTTCTGATAAGAACAAAACGTGTATCAAATGATGCTAGAAGTAGAGCATGAGCATAAGCATGTATCAATTGATGATCAATTGATGCTACCTATTTGTGTTTGAATGGGCTCAATAAAGCTGGTGCTGGTTTATGCTCTCTGCGTGACCGTGATGGTAACGAATACACTTGGTTGGCTATGGTTTTGCTGTCAAATTTAAGTTTCAGTTCTTTAAGACTCTTTGTTTTTGCTGCTTGCTCGGGATCGACTAGCTTTCTCGGGCGTCCACATGCTCTATTCCTTTTGGGGGAGTTGGGTGCACCATTTTTGGGGGAGTTGGGTGCACCAGTATCCTTCTGGGAGTTGGATGTGTCAGGTTCGTTGGAACCATCAGGATTGTTGACTAATTGTACGTCCTCTTCTGAAGCATCAGGTAGAACTGCTTGCTGGGCATCGTACACCTCCTTCTGTATAAGAGAGAGTGCTGTGTTAGTTCTAATCATGAGACTTATGAAATAAATGATATATTCTTCATGTAGCGCTAACCGTTATGGGGAACTTATATGATTCGAGACGAAGCGCATTGCAATTTGAATGCAGTAAGGCTGTACATATTTTCCACCTGAAAATATCTATCCTTGCCTATATTGGATAACCGACACTGACGTCAGCATAGCTTTCAAGCTAAACAAAGTACAAATTTAAATTAGGCATTCAATTACCTGGTTCAAAATATCGGTCATTTCATCCCCGTTCCATGACAACATATACTGCAGTGTCCAAACCGCACAGGAAGTCCTGCGATGTTTAGTTAAAGATCAATAATCTTATTCGTGTACGCAAGTAATAATTTATGAGGCCATGCATTGTGGTACTTTTGGCATGTTCTCATAGGGTTAATAATTTAAGTCTGTTGTGGTATGTTCTCATAGCGTTTTTTGGTCCATTCGGCAAAATTGATATTCTTAGCTGGTGATATCAACCCTTTCTTGACAGCTTCGTCAATGTAGAACTGAATCGAGTCCACCTAGGGTACAATGAGTTATACATAGGGTTACGGTACTTTGGGAGCTCATGTTCCATGCGGATCAAAAGAGGCAGCAAGAGAACACTTACAAGAGAATCTTCATTGGTCTTGTCGCAATGATAATTCATGGAGTTCAGAGTCTGAATTTCTTTTTTGTCAAAATTAAACATCATTAGCATCCAATGGTTTTGGTGTACATTGAGTGGGACATGTACCTACAGTAAAATTTGGGTTGGGTTGAGAACCGAAATTTGTCGTGTACAGTGTGTACGTAAACTATGAAAGTGTGGAAAACGTGTACCTTTCGGCGCCCTACAAATTTTCCTGCTACACGAGCTAACCATGAGGCTGCACGTCCAACATGAACCACCCCTTCATTTGTAACAGCTTTTCGGTTTCTTGAGGGGTTATGATTGAGGTAGTCTCATTCTCAATTTGGCTAATGCGAGCATACTCCATAATAACCTGCCAAATTTTCAATCATACAATAATAATACAGTTGTTGCAGTAATGATGTAGAATAGAGTATAATGGGCTTACATCACCATAAATGTATTTGTCGTCCAAATTTTGCTTCAGATTTTCTGCTGTGAGGGAAATGTCTCCGATTCTAGCTATTTCAACAGGGTCGTATGTTCCGCGGATGTAAACGGCTGTCTCTATGTCCTCATCCGTGAACTTGTAATCATTACCAAAGACAGGCTTCATCGGAGTTAATTGTGGTTCCTCATTGTTTTCCGTCACATGTCTTGCACTTGGTGTACTCGAAGTCCCGTCGTGAATTGGCTAGCCCTAGGAGTTCCTGTCAGGGATGAATTGCATACATTGACTTTATCCTACAATGAACAAAGGTAGTTCATCAATAGTTTGTTACTTTTAGATATTGACGTGTTGGGCCATATTGATCACCTGCACGCCTCCTTTCTGTGACACTGATTGTCGGTTGCTTGTAAATTCGTATTTTAATTCCTGTAACAATGCAAACAATAATGAACATGAAGGAACATATTCATAAAAAATACAAAATGCACAGTATGACATACATGGAGTTCCCTCCTTAAGTCTTTAATTTCATCCTTGGCCTTCGACAACCTAGGATTAGTGCCAGTTTTAGTCTTCATGTCGATCAAGTCTTCACCTAGAGTCTGGTATTTGACATCAAATCTGTGCTCAATTTCCATTAACTTCATGCCTACCTTCTTTTCATGATCAGCAATGCGTGCATTCATGACTTCAACTACCATTTCAATCTGTGTAAACAAAATAAAACTCCGTTGATAACAATAGCTAAATGAATGAGGTTCCATGACACCTATTTGTGATATTGCAAAAACAAATAGTCCTTGGAGTACATACTTGCTGGCTACTAAATTGATGTCCTTGTGATGGTGCTCGATACGAATCATGTTGATGCACATGTTCATCTTTTTTTCTTGGAAAATTATTAGAATTATCGGACGGTCGTTGAGGAGCACAAATTTCCATGACAGCCTATTTTTATAAAATATAATGAACCATTAGTACCAAATAAAAAATCGGATATAGAAAGTTCAATTGTAGATAGGTACCAGCCCGTTATGAAGACCTCCTTTCTGGTAAGCATCGCTTCTTAAAGTAGCCATCATTTCGTCCCATCGTGCGATCAATGGAGGGGGTCTAGAAGCATACATTAATCGGCCACTACGCACGTGCTCCCAGTACCAATACTACACAATAAATTAGTTCATCACCATACAGATATGCAACAGAACAATAATTAAAGGACATTAAGTAGTGATCTATCACTAACCTGGAGCAGAATTAGATTTCCTTGTAGATTTACGTGATCTCGATTTCTAAACTTGTGAACGGACTTGAAGAAGTGATTAAGTGTGAAACATGCCCAGTTAAATTTCCGAAGGTTTTCAAGATCTGTAACAAGGTTGAGAAATTTTGAGTCCACATAATGTTGTGCTGTTAGTGCTAGAACAGTACCAATTGCGTACAGAATGAACCGTCTCAGGAAATCGCCGTCTGGGGCTTTGGAAGCTTGGATCGCCGTTTCAAGGTAAGAAATCAAAATTTGCCCATTGTTTGCATAGGCGGTAAACAATTCTGTGTCGGTTTGCATTTCCAGATGTGGCTCTATATCCTCCCCTTCTATCGGAATGCCAAATATACCTTTCACGTCCTCTTTTGTTATAGGAATTGGCGTTTTACCGATGGTAATGGATTGCATGTCCATATCTATGCTCTTGGCTAGTCTAACCAACATTATGCGCCGTAGAGTCACTTCATGCATCTGGGGTAGACCACCAAGACTGGTTTCTGATATGATGTAATTTTTGTGGTCTTGTGACAACAGTTTCATGGTTTTTCCGAACCTTGTCTGTGAGCATACTAACTTCATATGACCATGCTTTTCGGCGAGTTCCTGTTACATGCCATTAAATTATACTGAGTACACATGAATTATGTGTACGAAATGATTGTACACAAACAGTCAATTACTTACTGCATCGGTAATTTCGGAGATGGGCTTTTCACCATTATGAAGGTTCGTATCTGAAACTGACATTGCTGGCTCGTATGCAATGATAAAATCCGGCTCAATTAATCTGAACAAAATTGGAAAATGTATAACAAAATTAGCAGAGAATTAATTTTCACAAAATTAACTGGGTCATTTAACATATGATCCACTTATGGGTTTAAGCACAGAACCTATTTGGGTGCAAAACCTATGAGGGTTCAACTACTAAAGGAGCGGCGGACAACGATTATAAAGAGTTACGATCAGGTAATACCTTATCTCGGAGACGGTGCCACCGAGTAGATGGCGGCGGTTAGTGCGTCGGAAACTATAAGTGCCGGTATAGCACGGTCGACAGCGCAAAGGAAAAATGGCGCGTTCATGCGAGGAGGAGGCGGCGAGAAGAACACTGACATCCGAGCCCTCAGATCACGTTGGCGGTGGGCGGCGAGTGGTGGCTGCCGACTCCTGTATTTCGTGGGTGACCGGCGTCTCTGATCTGATCTTACAGCGGTCGTGGGAGGTGCGGACGGCCCAGGTGGTTAGAATGCGGAGCTGTAATCGCGGGATTTAGGGAGGGGTGGGCCGCGTGAGTTATGTGAAATTTGGATAAATGATATAAAGAAATAAGAAAATCTTGTCAACTCGTTTAGGGGTTTAGGGGTTTAGGGTTTAGGGGTTTAGGGGTTCAGTGTTTAGGGTTTAGTGGGGGGGGGTTAGGGTTATCAGGGTTCAGGGTTTAGGGTTTAGTGGGGGGGGTTAGGGTTATCAGGGTTTAGGGTTGAGTGTTGACATGCAAGCCCGGAAATGCGCGTGTCAGAGATCGTACTTGCATGTATATGTACTAATGATCCCAAACTTTCTTAATGGCATCCCATGACCACATAGAGAATGCATGCATAATGGTTTCCATGTGGGGCAAAATTTTGAATGTTTTTACGGTTTAGTGGGGGGGGGGGGTTAGGGTTTAAGGGTTTTAGGGTTGACGGAACTATGTTTGTCTTACTGTGGACGTAGCACACACACCGGACATCGGTGGAGCGTTGGTCTACAATGGATTCCCTCTGGTAGCATCGATCCGGTCCGTTGAATGGCTCGGCCGACAAACTTCGTGCCACATAGAGCATGCATCCATCCACTGGACCGGATCAATGTTGGGTTGGTTTCATACAGGTGAGGAACCCATCTAGTGCTTTCGGGGTGTTGACATGCTAGGCCGGAAATGCGCATGTCAGAGATCGTACTTGCGTGTATAATCCCAAACTTTTTTCATGGCATCCCATGACCCCATAGAGGATGCATGCATAATGGTTTCCATGTGGGGCAAAATTTTGAATGTTTTTACGGTTTAGTGGGGGGGGTTTAGGGTTATCAGGGTTTAGGGTTTAAGGGTTTTAGGGTTGACGGAGCTATGTTTGTCTTAAGGTGGACGTAGCACACACACCGGACATTGATGGAGTGTTGGTCTACAATGGATTCCCTCCGGTAGCATCGATCCGGTCCGTTGACTGGCTCGGCCGACAAACTTCGTGCCACATAGAGCATGCATCCATCCACTGGACTGGATCGATGTTGGGTTGGTTTCATACAGGTGAGGAACCCAGCTAGTGCTTTTGGCGTGTTGACATGCTAGGCCGGAAATGCGCGTGTCAGAGATCGTACTTGCGTGTATAATCCCAAACTTTCTTCATGGCATCCCATGACCCCATAGAGAATGCATGCATAATGGTTTCCATGTGGGGCAAAATTTTGAATGTTTTTACGGTTTAGTGGGGGGGGGGGGTTAGGGTTATCACTGTTTAGGGTTTTAGGGTTGACGGAACTATGTTTGTCTTATAGTGTACCTATCACACACACGGGACATAGGTCGAGCGTTGGTCTATAATGGAATCCCTCCGGTAGCATCGATCTGGTCAGTCAACTGGCTCGGCCGACATACTTCATGCCACATAGAGCATGCATCCATCCACTGAACCGGATCGATGTTGGGTTGGTTTACATGTACATGTATAGGGACCGGAAATGCGCATGTCAGAGATCGTATTTGCGTGTACATGTACTAATGATCCCTAACTTTCTTCATGGCATCCCATGACCCCATAGAGAATTCATGCATAATGGTTTCCACGTGGGGCAAAATTTTGAATGTTTTTACGGTTTCATGTGTGTGTGTGTGGATGGGGGGGTTAGGGTTATCAGGGTTTAGGGTTCATGGTTTTTTGGTTTTTTGGGTTTAGGGTTTAGGGTTGGTTTACAATGGATTCCATCCGGTACCATCGATCCGTTCCATCCACTGGCTGGGCCGACAACCTTCGTGCCACATTGTTCACATTGTCCAATTAACACTTTGTATAGATTTTATGGGTAAAAAATGAACGAAATAATGCAACTAATCTAAACGTAACGTTTGGCATGTATCAAACCAAGTAGCCACTATTCCTCAAAAAAACCAGTTAGCCACTAATTGCGCCAAACATATCTCGTAATTACCAAAGAAAATGGGTTGACAATTATTTCTGGAAATTCTTGGAATGAATTTATTGCTCTTCCTTTTTTAGAGAAGAATAAGTTACAAATTTGCTAACATAACAAATTTGTTGTTCAAACAGAAACTGCCTCATCGTGTTGTGCCCCAAGACATGGCAGAATATGGTGCCATAACCATTGTTTTTCATCCTAACTCTTGATGATGATGATGTACCTGGGAAATCAAGGGATTTATCTGTTTGTTTCCCATGTTCCACATGTGCCTCTGGAGTTGTTACATCACAATGTAGTAAAATAATTTGCGTTCTTTATAAATCCTTGATGTAATGTGCTACTTTACAAATCATCATTATCGTACTATTTGTGTTAGATCAACTATATTGATGTTCATGGTACTATGTTATGTTCGGGCTACTATGTTATGTTCGAGCTATTTCCTCTTTGCAAAATTTTATTTTGGAAACAAGAAATCAGTTTTCAATTTTATTTGTCCTTTCCAATAGATTACAAATGAGCTTTTCCTTGGTCTGGTCATACAAGGCATTAAGCACAAATGACATTGCTTATACAGAAGCTGACTGAAATAATTTGTTAACAACTTCTAATGAGTGATGATCAACAATTAAACAAATCCCATAACAATTATTGAAAAATAAAATCCCGCGACCATCAGATTTGCGTGCTTATTCAGATCGATCAACTGCCTTAAGTTATTGTTCATCTTTTTCAATTCCACCTTGAGTTCCGCATCCGCCACCATTAGAGGAACATTGGCATAGCCCTTATTATCCACCACTGGTGGCAGATCTGCCTCTAGGGTTGCCCCGTGCCTCAAATCAATGGGAAAATCAATTAAGCCATCTGTTTGAAGCCTCTCAACGTATTCATCCAGCCACTCAAAATGCTTGCATGTTTGCAGCTTCTGAAATAGGGAAGGGAAACCCTAAATCCCAATTCTGAGGAAATAAATATAAACCTGGGGTCAGAATTCATAGCAAAAAGACACAACAGAACATAGATTTAACATTCCCCGCTTCTGGTTTGCTCTCGCATTTCACAAATTCCCGCCCATGGTTTCCATTCTTCTCTGATATGGTTGTTAAACGCTTCAGTGGCGCGATGCGTGGGCAGTCGGGGCATTTGGTCATCGGCAGTGAACCATATCGCGGCCATGATGACGGAGAGGCCGAACTGGACATGGACATCTCTCGTCTCTCACCGTCCGCCGGTGATGGCAGGCTTCGTCACCGGAGAAGAATAACAATTTGGTGGGGCAAGGGAAAGGGAGGCAATGGTGGGCGGCGGCTTGGCACGGGCATGGCGATGGCTCGGGCTTCTGTGATATGTGGTTGGACCCGCGGTCAGTGCACATGTTTTGGAAGCCCCGAAAAGATCACGCTCATTAAAAAAACTTGCATCGAAGCGCATTACTTCAAAATAACTAATTAACCCAACAATCACTGATATATACCATCCCATTATACCGCATATCTACCCTATCCTAACCACCCCCATCTACCTTGTTTCTCCTCACATAGCCATCGCCGGGATCGTGCCATCGCTTCTCAAGCGACCACGCCGACGCCGGATTAAAAAGGTCTCCTCCACGGCTCCTCCCATCTTCGATTGTAGTGCTGATTATTTTTTCCATTGATTCGACCAAGAAGTCATTTCGGAAGAGATAAGAAAATCCAGGTTTTGCCATAGTTGAGTAGTTCTGGTGTAATTCGAGTACAGGATGTCATGCAAGAGCTTTTTGATTGATAGTTTGTAGTAGTTGATCGTACGAACTGGTTCTGAATATTTTTTCACGGTCGTATTGTTTCGAATTAGTTGGATGAGGTTGTGGATACAGTTTTCATACTATGGGTATATGTGTTGCTGTAGGGACCATGGTCTCAGAGGCGCATAACAACCGTGCAGAGTACGACAAGTCTTTGCATGAAGCGCGTCGGGAGATCGACTTGAAGGTGCAAAAGGATCGCGATGAGGTAGATAAGAAACTGAAAAAAGAACATTCATACGTGGACAGGATGATAAAGGAGGAGCATGAGGAGTTTTCCCGTAAGATGGCGAAGATGCGTCTTGAGATTGAAGAAAAGTATAAGCGGGACTGTGAGTACATGGAAAAAAGTTTGTCCTTGGCTACAAGGAAATGCATCAAACGTTGCAGAAGGACCGGAAGCTTGTGGACAGTATTATACAGACAGAGCGAGTCAGGATGAATGCGTATGTGTTGCAGGCACGTGCGGATATGGACAGTAAGTTGCTATAGGAGCGGTCGGACATGGATTATAAGGCCATGTTGGAGAAGGTCCACTTGGAAGGACATACGTTAGAAGACCGTGCGATCTCACGGCCACCCCGACAACATGTCTTCAATTATTCTCCCCCTGTAAGTATCTCGCACTGATTCTATATATTAAGGACCTACGTATTCTATGATACAAACATCTTCAATTTGTGGCAACCTTATGTCGGCGATTGTATGTAGGCTAAGCATCATGAGACGACACAGTCGCCATTCACTCGAGACATTGCGATAGAGTCACCCGTTCAATGCCACATCAGTCCACCCCAACAACATATCGTCAATTCTCCCCTTGTAAGTACCTCGCAACGATGCATACCCAAGATATGGTATGACCTTTCAAAACTTGTGTGTAAACCCACTGTCGACGTTTCATACGCAGGATAAGAAACCTGTGATGGCAGAGTCCCCAGTCACACCACATGAAGGATACATTCCACATAATAAGGTGAGAAGGTTTGAGATGGCACAATCCCCAGTCACTCCACATGAAGGATACATTCCACAAAAGGAGGTAACAACGCTGCAATGTTGCTATGCACATAAAAATTATGTTTGCCCCTTTACTCATTGAATGTATTAACTCTGATGTGAGATACCAGGTGCTGGTCATGGAATTTTTTGTTAGTAGGGATGATGAGATGTCACATGTCCCGAGAGCATACTTTGATGAACACCCGGCAGAAGTCAGAATTTTTCAACCCGCCAAAGTGACCTACGATATCATTATGAGTGAAATGAGAGATACTTTTGGTTGCAAACTGGGAGCAGAATTGTACTACTTCTTACCCGGGTCTGCGTGGAAGCTGTCAGAAGGAATGTTCTTGATTGCAGGACCAGATGATGTACAAAAAATGCTTTCTGATCTGAATGGCAGCAAGACATGTCACCTGTACATTGTGTACAATAGAACTACGGGTTGTTTTCCCGAGGATGACATTGATTCAGAGGTTCAAATTTTACATGTTACATGCATCTAGTTTATGGCTACGTCTTTTTTGAGTTCTTCCTAATACAATCCTATGGTTTTCTACAGGAAGTGAGAATCCAAGAAATGGAGGGTCTTGCTAGAGAGTTGGCAGAGAAAGACCAAGAACAACATAAGTTGTATGGTTACATTGATGTTAAAGAGAAAAAAATTGAAGCACATGGGTCGTCGCCAAGCCCGACGCAATCTCCAACGATGCAACGCAAGAGGTCACTGGATTTTGGCAGTGCAGAAGACAATATGGAGTAGGCTCAATTGTTTTTCAACCAGTTTAAGCTTCAAACCAGGATTATTTTGTTGCAAACAAACATTTTTTTTCTGTTTCACACTATGTTCGCAATTATGGTACAATTTATTCATGAGACAGTTCTTTGAACAACAATGCATGTGTTTTATGATCAATCATACAGTTGTTTCTGAGTTGTTTGTGAGATGGCATTGCATCTAAAGAAGTTTCCATCTATAAAACTTGGCACGCAGTCGCATCGGAATCGCGTATCACGCGAGAGGCGTGCGTCGCACGGGTGCGCGTCGCACGGGAGCTTGTTTTCAGGTAGAAACCATAACATAGTTTAGATAGATAAAGTTCACGTCCGCCACCCGCGCATGCAAACCCACGTCGCCGCCATTCCCATGCATGCATGCCTCAGGCGCAGACAACGAGATGGCCCAACGGTCCATCCAGCGACCCAGCGGGTGAGGCTGGCGTGGGACGGCCCATCCGAATTAGGCCCAACCGAGCATCGCGCCGGGCACATCCCAGGGTTGCAGGGAGTTTAGTCCCACCTCGCCGAGCGAGAAGAGCTAGCACTGGTTTATATAGCGGGCTGAGCTTTCCCTCTCAAGTTCCTTTCTAAAGCGGGCAGCACATTGCCTAACCGTCTCCGTCCCTGCCCTGTGGGGCCTACTTGCTACCTGTTATCACAATCTGACGGGCCTCTGCATCCTGGCCCAATAAATGATTGGGTTACTAGTCATATGCAGGCCGTTGAATTGTGAACTTTAAGCGGCAAGTAGGCGGGCTTTTTTGTCATATTTCATTTTTTGCATTTGTCACCATTATTTCCATTGCAGCCAGTCCATCATGCTGCATTTTGCACTACTAGGAAAAAGGCTATAGATGGAATGGACACTAATGGCGCACCTGTCATGTGGTGCGCCACTACTATATAGCAGTAGCATCACATCACAACCATAAGTGTTCTGCACCAGCATCATAACAATCACATAACTACATAACAAAAGCAAACGTGTTCATCATTACAAAAGCAAACTTGTTCAACATAACAAAAGCAAACTTGTTCATCATTACAAAAGCAAAGTTGTTCAACATAACAAAAGCAAACTTGTTCAACCACATAACTACAAACTGAGACACATAATACAACAAACAACTCAATGTCCCCAGTAGTAGGGGTCATCCCAATGATCCTCCGCCTCTTGCCATTGCTCCAAACCTTCTTTGACGGTTTCGATTTTCTTCCATGCCTCGTAGGTGACGTACGCATCTTTCGCTGCGTACTCGATGAGGTTGTTTGGCAGTGGGCTGCCCCCCCATCGTTTGTGGTCCAATTTCTTGTTGATCTTCCCCTTCATTTCCTTGTAGGATGGGTGGATGAGGCTGGCTACAAACTCAGCCAAAGACTGCCACTTCTTTCCATTATTTGGAACTCTCCATTTGCGCTGCATGTCGACGTACTTGTAGGGGCTGATCTCCAAACCAGACAACTTCAACTTCTCCTTGTCACCTCCAATGGAGAAGCCAACAAAGGTGTACAACTTCTTCTCCTACAGGAGCGGGCGGAGTTCCTTGGGCAGAAAACTTCAGAAACTACTAATTAGACAGAAACTTCAGAACTAGTATTGCATCTACTTCAGAACTTCAGAACTAGTATTGCATCTACTTCAGAACTTCAGAACTAGTATTGCATCTACTTCAGAACTTCAGAACTATTTCATCTACTTCAGAAACTTCAGAAACTACTAATTAGACAGAAACTTCAGAACATCAGAACTAGTATTGCATCTACTTCAGAACTTCAGAACTATTGCATCTACTTCAGAACTTCAGAACTATTGCATCTACTTCAGAAACTTCAGAAACTACTAATTAGACAGAAACTTCAGAACTTCAGAACTAGTATTGCATCTACTTTAGAACTTTCGAACTATTGCATCTACTTCAGAAACTTCAGAAACTACTAATTAGACAGAAACTTCAGAACTTCAGAACTAGTATTGCATCTACTTTAGAACTTTCGAACTATTGCATCTATTTCAGAAACTTCAGAAACTACTAATTAGACAGAAACTTCAGAACTTCAGAACTAGTATTGCATCTACTTCAGAACTACAGAACTATTGCATCTACTTCAGAAACTTCAGAAACTACTAATTAGACAGAAACTTCAGAACTTCAGAAACTTCAGAACTTCAGAACTAGTATTGCATCTACTTCAGAACTTCAGAACTATTGCATCTACTTCAGAAACTTCAGAAACTACTAATTAGACAGAAACTTCAGAACTGCAGCCATTTGCGGAGGTTCGTCTTCCCTGGTATACTCGACATCAACGCCGATCGACCGAGAAACCATGCCGTCGAGCCTCCTCCTCATGCCGCGGATCCTCTTGTTGGCTTCGTTTGTATTGCTGGTGCATATGACATCCAGCTTCTCCTTTAGGTGGATATCAACCATGAGCGGCACGGTGTAGTCCTGCTTCTGCCCGGGGACCGGAACGTCGTTGTCGACCACCAGCGGCTCCTTGCCAGACGCCTCACCACGGTGATGCTTGGCAGACGGAGGGGAGTTGCTCCATGATGCCTCCGCCATTCTCTTGGCAGACGGAGGGGAGTTGCTCCACGATTCCTCCACCATTTCCCTCCTGGCCAGCGATGGTGGAGGTAGAGGGGACTTGCTTGATGGTGGAGGCAGAGGGAGGAAGATGGAGT
Organism: Triticum urartu; assembly: GCF_003073215.2. NCBI lineage: Eukaryota > Viridiplantae > Streptophyta > Magnoliopsida > Poales > Poaceae > Triticum > Triticum urartu. The sequence continues at coordinate 2,901,708 of NC_053026.1, read as the reverse complement.
GGCAATGGAATGAGGAGGGAGGCAGAGGGAGGAAGATGGAGCGACAATGGAATAGGAGCGGAGTTACCTGTGTCGTGGTCGTGGGGAGTTGCCAGTGGAGGGGAGACGTGGGGAGTTGCCTCGAAAACTCAAACGTCCTGCCCTTTGGCCCTCGAAAACTCTGGAGGGGAGACGTGGGCCCTTTGGTTTCTCCTGTTTCTGAAACAAAACAAAAAAATAACAGCCATATTTTGCTCTAAAATTAATGATCACTGCAACCATATTAGGAGATCAAAAATGGCACCAAAACAGTCACTGCAGCCATCCAAAATGGCACCAAAACAGCACCAAAACAACATCAGCCAAAACAACATCCAGTGGCGCACCAGTAGTGCGCCATTAGAAGGCAAAATCGGTGCGCCACTAGCATGCCTTTAACTAGTAGTGTTGGCAAGAACAAGCTAGAGTTGTACACACCCTGATTTAATGGTGCATTTTCCAAGTTTTGTATTTTTCTGAATTTTTTTGAATTTATAATGCCCTCTAGACTGACTCCTGAAAACATCGGTCTATGCCTCAAGGGGGCATTGTAAAATTAATTTTTTTCAAAATTTTCTTTCATAGACATGTTCGGCACATGTGGGTCACCATGTACAAGAAAATTTGGGCGATTTGGAGGTGGTGGAAAAATTCACCTTTTTTCAAAAACTGGCTTAAGTTAGACCAAATGGTCCCTCTGGAATGCGGGCATTTTTTCGACCACCTCCAAATCACCTCAATTTTGGCACAGATGATCTCTTCCACAAACAAAACTAGGTTTCCAAGTTTTTGTATTTTTTGAATTTTTTTGAATTTATAATGCCCTCTAGACTGACTGCTGAAAACATCAGTCTATGCCTCAAGGGGGCATTGTAAAATAATTTTTTTCAAAATTTTCTTTCATAGACATGCTTGGCACATGTGGTCACCATGTACAAGAAAATTTGGGTGATTTGGAGGTGGTGGAAAAATTCACCTTTTTTCAAAAACTGGCTTAAGTTAGACAAAATGGTCCCTCCGGAATGCCGGCATTTTTTCGACCACCTCCAAATCACCTCAATTTTGGCACACATGATCTCTTCCACAAACAAAACTAGGTTTCCAAGTTTTTGTATTTTTTTTGAATTTTTTTGAATATATAATGCCCTCTAGACTGACTACTGAAAACATCGGTCTATGCCTCAAGGGGGCATTGTAAAATAATTTTTTTCAAAATTTTCTTTCATAGACATGTTTGGCACATGTGGGTCACCATGTACAAGATAATTTGGGACCTCCATGCAAGAGTCGGGGACCTGCATGTGAATAGTAATTCATCAAGGCCTTGACAGCTACTGGCACAGCGGCTGCCGCCCGATTTGCATGCAGCAAAGATGAACGTGCATGGAGGTTTCTCAAAGATTTCCAAGCACACCCCGGTGGGCCCCGCTTATTTAAAAAATACGTCAGTCATTATTGCTCTGTAAATAAAGAATATGCATGACAACCATAGTAAGGGTGAAGAATCATATTCATCCTACAATTAGGACCAACGCTTGCTAAAATCACCTCGATGAAGGTATTTAAGCAGGTAAAGGAGCTGCTCGAGGGGCGAGGTGGCACTATTTTTAGTTAGACGAGAACAACGCGCGAGATCGTACGTGACGTGGGCCGTCCGGAGCTGCAACCTCGGATGGGCCGGTGTTTGGGTCGACGTAGGAAAACGGCCTGCCATGCATGCATGGCGTCGGTAGTCTCGCCTAAACGATGGACACGCACCGAGCCAGCCATGCAGACCGTGGGATCGCGCGGGAGATCCGTCTGGCGGCCGTGTGTGCGTGCAGAAATACATCACAATAATTATTCTACTCGACAATAACAAGTGCTCCATGCTAGCCCTTATTCCTGTTCGAAATACATCATCATTCTTAAAGTTGGACATCAAATGATACACACAGAAAATGGAAACGAAAGATGTCGAACTAATACAGTAACATGGCAGTACAACCGCACTTCACTAAATTACTGTCACGATGAAATAGAATGTAAAGACCACGTCACACAAAGCTGAATGGCACACGACGTTCTCTGGCTCATCGTCGGTTCATGCTGTATGTAGATTCATAGTTCAGCCTCAAGATCCTACACAGAAGAATACAATAAATCACATGGACATCAATTATGAGTAAAACACATGCAAAAAATAAATATGAACATATTTCGTACCTCTAGCAATTTAGCGCATTTACGTCGATTGTGACCTGGTTTCTTGCAATATCCACAGATATTCTGTGATCTTGACTTCTTTGTCTTTGCCTGCAGCCTTTTCTTCGGTGTACCTCGTCCTAGCACATGCACGGGATCCAGAACCTTATCAACTTTCTCCGAGTGCGGCATCAACGGGCCAACCTAATGCTGTTATGCTGAGCATTAGTTGACTCCTTGCTGTCAGCTTGTTCAAAACTTGATTGCTTGCCATGATGTTGTGCTTGCAAAAGCATCTTTAGACGGTGATAGTCCTCATCAGAGTGGCATGCCTTGAAACTTGCAGCGTGACTACAATTCCGCAACTCGCGGTACCTCTGCAGGCTTACCGAATAGTCATACATCTGGTTTTTTCTGGTAGGTGCGTATGCACATTTTGCATTCATAGTCCACCTAGTGGGAACACAACAACCGGGCAGAATTGTTTGTTTTAAAATCCCTAATATGTAAAAAATGTGGGAACATGGTGTGCCTGCGCATTCCAGCTTATGGCAAGAACAACTCACCCTGTGCAAAAGACCTCCTTGCTCTTCAATGCGCACTCCAAACTTTTTATCCATTCTTTTCTGCTTTGACACAACATAAGTGGAATCTTCTGATCCATCTAGTATCTCTCTAATCTGACATTTGCTGACAGCATCTATGCTCCATAAGACCATCTTAAAGACTTTAGGTGTGAAAACTGTTGTGGCGTATTTCTCAAGCAGCGAAGCATTTTCCTCTGTAAATGGAACGGACTGCAAGGCTTCGACGTCATGGAGAGCTTCGTTATTCCGTCGCGACGCAAGGCAACGTTCATAGAGCTCTAGCATTTCAAACAACGACATCTTACCCTCAAGATGCGTATGTAGCACAGAGTTCAAGCTCTCACTCCTCTGATTGCTGCTCAATCCTAGGAAACAACGCCTCTCAAGATATGGAGCACACCACAACTTTCTCATCTGATACATCTGATGTAGCCAAGACTCCTCACTGGTTACTTTATTCCGTTGTAAGAATTGTATCCATTTTATCTCATGCTCTTCAATGGAAGAAGTATCATAAATGAAAGATCCGAATTCCTCCTTTACGTCGTCATCATGCAGATGGCGTACAATGTTCTGCTGAATGTGCCATATACATAGTCTATGGTTTGAGTCTGGCCAGACCACCCTTATTGCTCTCTGCATTGCAAGGTCCCCATCTGTGATCACAGATATCGGATGCTTCTGTGCCATGCAATCAGAAAAGGTCCGCAACGTCCACTCGTATGCCTGGCTTGTTTCATGAGAAATTATACCACAGCCAAAAATAACAGTGCTGCGGTGGTGATTCAACCCGACAAACGGCACGAATGGCAGATTGTATTTGTTGGTTCCGTATGTGCTATAGAAAACAATGACGTCTCCAAAAGCCTCGTAGTCAAGTCGCGACTGATTATCAGCCCAGAACAGTCCCTTCAGATGGCCATGCTCGTCTACCAAGTGAAAAAATCCACATCTCACTCTCGCCTCGCCGTCATGTGCATGATCACCGTATTAGCATCACCGGCACTGATTGTCTCCGGCTTATTAGCATGGCAGAAATTATAAATGCCCCTATTTATGCATCCAACCTTATCAAATCCACCGTATTGAAAGCACAAAATATCCATAATACGGTATTTGCGGATCCCACATTTTTCCATGTCCGCAATGTCCGCTTTCTGCTCATCACTAATTCGTCTATGCGAACGCAGCAGACAAGAAAGATCCCGTGGGGCTAGAGGATGGTTGTGCTCATCGATGAAATCCTTGACAAACCACCGACCGGTTTCCTCCTGTCTCGTAATGACCAATTTAGCATTACACGCAACACGAGTTAAACTTCGTGGCCTCCTCTTTCTATCTTCCATCTTTCTTTTCATGTGCTTCTCTTCGCGAAACCCTTGACGACTACACACAATTTTCCTTAAAATTATGTATTTGTTGGATCCATCCCACTCAACGTAGCTTTTCCTCACACTAAAACCTTTTTCAAGAGCATATTTGTTGTAGAATTCATAGCCTTCAGCCTCACTATCAAACATCTTGCTGACAACATTTACATACTCGAACATACTCTCATCACTTGCATACGCCATGTCTTCCTGCATATGACATGTGAGGGAAACCAATCATCAACATCTTTCTGTTTATCAATGTTGTAGGTGTAAAATAGCTCATAGGCAAAGACAAGTGCATGGAAAAGACTTTGCTCGTTTGACATGTGAGGGAAACCAATCATCAACGTCCAACAAGTAGTATCTCATCTTCCTTTAAACTATATTTCATGCACTATGCAAACCTAAAGTGATGATGACTTTAATAAACTAAATTAAGTGAACTATGGAACCAGTATCTCATCTTCCTTTAGTATATCTCATCTCAAACGTCAAGTAAGTCACTTTTTTTCTGCGGTACCAAAGGAAGTAAGCAATGCCCTCAACATCTTACTTAAACAAACATGATGCGATTAGCTCAAGAGAAACTATGCCACGATGAAGCTTTCCATTCGTTGTTCTAATCCGTACCTGGATCTTGTGGGGTTGAGGTTGTACTGCATGCACGGTGGAGGGGCGCAACGGCCAAGAGAACGAGCAGAACGCCAAGCCGAATTCATACCTTAAGGATGGTACGCGCGAAGAGATGGGATCGCCCGCCGCGGTCGCCGCCGATTCAGTCGGCGCAGATCCGGCCTTCTTCTTCTTCGGTGACGGCGTGGGGGGTTGGGGTTGGTTGGGTGGAGGACGAGGACGATGAATTTATTCCTCTCGCCGGGCAGGTCGAGGACAGAGAAGGTCAGGAGCGGCGAGCGGTGACGAATAGATCGGAGGAGGATTCTGAACTGGATCGAGTAGACATGGATCTGGTCCTCAGGTGATCGGTTCAAGAAAAGATATTTCCTCCTGTACCATTATGCCCTTATCGCAATTAACATATTAAATTTAATCAATTAAAATTCCCCGCAAGATCTGACGGCTAATAAAAATCAGACGTGATCAGACATGTAAGTACTGCTAAGTACTCCGAGTACTAACCCAATCACCGTAAAACAGCTCCTCCACCAAATATAATATACAACTAACAAAAAAGGCAGTGCACATACCTTTCCCCTATGAAATCAGCAATTATTTCCATGCATCTGATTCCAATCAATTTAACATACTTTGAGCTGGCTAGACATGACACTTAAGAGCTACAAGTTCCATTCTGGGAGTGGATGGGCCCACGCCGAGCTAAGCATGTAAAAGAATCTCTTTCTCTGTCGTTGCTTTAATTAGTTTGGCCCTTAGTACTAGTGCTTTGCTTTGCTTAGCCCTCTCTGATTCCATTTCCATCGATCAATCCTTTTCAACTAGCTAATGATGCATAGAATACCAACCTTCTTGTTCTGTTTTCTTTTCTCTCATCGGGGACAACTAGAGGACAAAGTGAGGACACGACGGTCGACCGGGGCCGTCGGATCAGATATGACGCTACATCGAGCAGTGGAGGAACAACATCGTGTAAAACGCAAAGCTGTACATTATCATTTGCAAATTAAAGGGCATGACAACTATTGCGGTTGCGCCATGTGGCTACACTCGGCTCCTCAAAAATTAGCTTGATCAAGACTTTACTTCCGAAAAAGGATTTTGCTACCTTACTTGTCATTTTGGAAATTTGTATGGGCTCCATATAGGCTCCTTTGGTTTGTAGGAATGTCATAGGATTTCTATAGGATAGGATTTGAATAGGAAAATTTTCTTTGAGGCCCTTTGGTTTGTAGGAATGGATTCCTATTTCTATATAGGATTCCTATTCCTATATAGGATAGGAATCAATCCTTCACATTTTGGAGGAAAAAAACATTAGCTAAGGCCTCCTTTGGTTTGAAGGAATTTCATAGGAATTTTAGAGGATAGGATTTTTATAGGATTTTTTCCTTTAGAGCCCTTTGGTTCATAGGAATAGATTCCTATTCCTACATAGAATTGGTTCCTATCCTACACATTTTATAGGAAAATAAAAATGAGCCTAGACTCAATGGAAAAATTCCTTTGGTGTCAACCAAATGACATCTCGTTTCCTATTCCTACTCATAGGATTTGAGATACATGCCATCTCATTTCCTACAAAATTCCTATTCCTATGATAATCCTATCCTATGAACCAAAAGAGGCCTAAGACTCAATGGAAAAATTCCTATCCTATGCATCAAATGACATCTCTTTCTCTATAGGAATTGAGATGCATGTCATCTCACTTCCTATGATTTTCCTATTCCTACAATATTTCTATCCTATGAACCAAAGGAGGCCTAAGGAAGTTTGAAACTCTTTCCTGCCTTAGCAGCCACAGATATTCCACACCGTTGACAAGGCTACTGACACTCAACAATGATAGGGTCTCTCTCACATGTTAAGGCCTCCTTTGGTTTAGAGGAATCTTGTAGGAATTTCATAGGATAGGATTTCTATAGGAAAAATTCCTTTAGAACCCTTTGGTTTGTAGGAATGGAATCATATTCCTATGGAGGAATTCTCCCTGTCCTCCACATTTCATAAGAAAATAAACATTAGTCTAGACTCAATGAAAAAAAATCCCATGATGTGAATCAGAGGGCATCTCTTTTCCTGTTTCTACTCATAAGATTTGAGATACATGTGATCATTTCCTATGACTTTCCTATTCCTACGATTTTCCTACCATATGACCCAAAGGAGGCCTGAAGAGCAAAGAGCAAAATACGAGCCTACCACTCCCTTTTTACAAGATTTCACATTTGTTGAAGGGGCACAACCGGAGGATTTGCAAAGATAAACACCTCACGTCGATTGGTCTAGCATGTCTAACTAGAGAGGATGTTGCCCTCATGCAAGAGGCATTTTTCTATAGGGCTTCCTTTTAAAATATTTGTGCTTAGTGTTTTTCTTCTTTGTTGAGTTCTTTCAACTTCCCTCATCCTTAATGAAAAAGCAGAGACACCTGTTGTATTTGTAAAGAAAAGTTTGTCTAACAATTACCTGGCCATATAACTAGTCAATTATTTTATATTTTATAGAGAAAACTATTTGTTTAAAAAGTATTAGAGAGGAAGTTGGCCTCCCGCGAGCGGCAGTTGGATGAGAGGGCCCCTTTGAAACTTTGCGTTGAGTGTTTCCCCTCTTTCTAAAGTTCCACCCCTTGATCGCAGTTGTGATCATTGATTGTAATTTCCGTCATCTTAGTGAAAAAGCAGAGCACCTGTTGTGTTCATTAAAATAGTGTGTATTCATTTTCCCAATAAATAATATATCTTCCAATTAATTTATGTTCTATAGAAAACATTATTCATTTAATTTTATTAAAACGGGATTGGTATCAAAATCGTCACTCTCAGATAAAAGTATGTACTTTTCAGACTTAATTAGGGACCAAGTAATAGTTTTCATGTGAATAAGGCGAAAACAAGATATTTATTTTTGCTTTAAAGGCATGGGCATTTGGCTTGAATTAGAAGCAGCACTAGAATAATTTGATCCAATGGGGAAATGCTAGAGATAGAAGAAGAGGACACGACTATGCACCCATATCCAAGAGAACTAAATGGTATCTATAAGCATGAGAACAGTACCACTTGGAGACAATTAAGAGGAGGAAAGAGAAAATAGAATGATTAAATAATTAAAACAATTTGGTGACCATGCACCCTGCTACATGCACTTATATTCTATTCCATATGGATGGAAAGGAGCCAGAAAGAGAGAAGCTGATCCTGCCCCCCCCCCCCCCCCCCCCCCCCCCGACTTGCATACATTGTTAAATTTTGCATTTCTATGTGCTCTTAATTACCTTATGCATGCAATTTAGATTACTACTAATTAATCAATCCAATACTAGTGACATGTGCATGGATTTGTCAACAAGCTAGTAGTGACCATGCATGCATATGAAAAAGGAACATCCATACCAGATGCTCCCTATGCATAATCAAGGATGGCATGCACTAAGTAAGTTTTGGAACAAATAGGTTGTTAGCCAGTGGGCATGATGCAACATGTAACTATCTACTCCCTTATTCCTAAATATAAGTCTTTTTAGATATCTCTCTCTCTCTCTCTCTCTCTATATATATATATATATATATATATATATATGTATATATATATATACCCAATGCATTTTTTTAGGCTAACTTTATCACATGTTAGAGCAATAATATATGACATGCAAGTTACACAATGCATACAATCAAATTCATACGTGAAAGGGGCTTCCAATGATTAATCTTATGAATAGTCAAAGGCAGTCTTGAAAAACGCATTAATCTTATGGATGGAGGGAGTAAGTTACCTTGTGCTGGGGAATTAGAGGGGATATTTATGTAGTGGGGTGACATCAGTGATGCGTGCATGAATCCACGCAACTAGCTAATTGACTATTAATTAGTTAATTAATTATGTGTTCTTAGGTATTAAAGTAGTAAGGCAGGCACACGGAGACAAACTAATAATGAATGATGAGTATTGTCCCATGTTCCATGCATGGCACTGGTGGAGTATGATGGGGGACTTGTTTCCACTAGCCTAACTAGACAGTCACCACACACAGATTTTAAAAAGAAGAAACAAGAGAAGAAAGGTGTAAGACAACAAGAGCACAAAGCTAACAAAAAGGAGCTTGTGTTATGTGCTTGCATAGCTGTGAAGGCTAGATATTACCAGACAACAAGAATGCTAATTACTAGTAATATCCAAGTATCGCACTACTCTCTCCATCTACGAATAGGTGTACTTCTACCTTTTGTTCTAAGTTATAGAAAAGAATAGTAGGATATATAACATCAAATTGGTATATTATGAAAGTACATTTCAAAACGGATCTAGTGATACTAATCTAGTGCTATAAATGCTGCTACTTTTCTCTATAAAGTTGGTCAAAGTTTTAAAACTTTGACTTAGGACAAAAACTAGATGTGCACGTATTCACGGACAGAGGAAGTAGGTAGTACTTTTTTTGGAACAGAGTAGGTAGTACTACAAGTTTGCAAATGGGCATATATTGTGTGTTAAAAGAGTAGTGCTATAGTATTAATTCCCTCAACAACAATAACAACAACAACAACAACAACAACAACAACAACAACAACAACAACAACAACAACAACAATAACAACAACAAAAAATACTATATTATTAAGGAGTAATGGATTGGGCGTAAACTTTGCTAATGTGCAATTTTTTATAAGTGCATATTATTTCTAGTTGCCAGAAAGTAGTATGTAGGTGACCAGAAACCCAACTACGGCACACTTGATGCTTGTTAGAAGAACAATTGCAGAGGATGCAACACCTAATAAAGCCTGAATTTTCAAGATGCTACTAAGTAGTGGAAACAGCAAATAAAGCAGAAGACAGTGGGATGCTTAGGCTGAAATGCCCCTAGCTTGCTGTCCCCCATTGACATCTAGTGAATTTACTAGTACTAGCATTATTAGCTGCTAAAGAAAAGAGAAGATGGAATGTACTTTCTTGTTTTGCAAACATACTACATCGCATTTTGGCTCCCGGGAGCATTTGCTTCCGGATGAACACTAACTCAAAAGAAGTGGTACGATGCTTTCAAGAAATTCTGATTTTTTTTGTGAATGTTCGTGTTAGTGTCGCAAACATGCTTGATAATTTTCAGGCGAAACGGAGCAGTAGTGTTTCGTTGGTGAAAAAACAAATTTGGGATAACATTTGGGGTTTAATTTGTTGTTTTTTTGCACATGCCAAAATGTTTAACCTTTTGCCTAAAATTTTGCAGGTAGCATTTGGATGTGACTATGAATACATAAAAGTTATGTTGAGAAATTGTTTATATATTTCAAAAAACATATTTCATGCGCAAGCCAAATTGGATTTCCGACTACATCACACAATTAAAACTTGTTTAGCAGCCAAATAAATGCAACTTCTATTTGGACGGCTGAAAAGGCCCCCCTTCCCGCCTACAAATACCCTCTCACCCCCCGCTCACCACCTCACTCACTCACTCGCTACCTCCCTACACAATCCAGCTAGGAAGCTTCATCTCCATCACTGCGATCTTCACCGATCTTCTTCTTCTTCCGCTCTGATCTTTCTGTACATCGTTCGAGATGACGGTGGCGGTGTGCCATGTCATGCCGGCGCTAGACGTCGCTCCTCCTCACACTCACACTCGCATGCCGGCGCCGATGACGCCACCACCGCGGCAGCTGGACATGTGGAGCGCCATCCAGGCCCTGGCCACCAAGCCCGAGCCGCCGGCGGTCAAGGCCAAGGCCGGCTACCCGATGGCGACGGTGCGGCGGTCCATGAGCCACGAGAGCCTCAGCCTCTGCACCGAAAGCCTCGGCTGCGAGACCGGCACCCGCGGCGACTTCCTCGACCTGGCGTCCCTCCTCTACGCGCCGCCACCGTCGTCCCACCTGAGCAAGGATGCCGTCGCCGACGATGACTCAGTGGCATTGCAAGATGAAGAAGAAGAGCAGGAAGAGACGGCGGCCGGGGAGCTGAGGGCTGTGCACTACCACCGCGCCAGGCCGCAACGCGCGTTCCCGCCGCCGCTGCCGTCCATGTCGCGCCACCGCGGCGGCGATGGCGGGCCATGCCTGCGGGTGCGCCCGCACCGCCGCGACGGACGCCTCGTGCTCGAGGCCGTGGCCACGAAACCCCAGGGATACCTCCACGCGCAGCGCGAGGGTGGCCGCCTCAAACTCTGCTTCGTGGACTACTCCTCTGCTTCGGACTCTGTCCTCAGCCACCAGAAGCAGAGCATGGTGCAACAGCAACAGCCAGACCAAGAACGGATGCTGCAAGAGAAGGATGTTGAAGAAGTTGTCGACGATGAAGAAGATGAAGTGGAGAAGGAGGAGGACGAGGTGGAGGTGGTTGACAGGGGCATGGTGGTGGAGGTGGTGGCGGCGTCCGGCAAGGCGCAGCGGTGCTCCAGGATAGTCATCAACAAGTTCGTGGGCGGCGCGCCGGTCACCACCGACGACGCCAACACGATCCCGTCCCCATCCCGCTGCTGCAGAGCTACCGAGAACGAATTAGCTGCTCCGACGGTGACGTCGGGGCTGCGCAGGGTGCCGTCGTCCACGATGACACTGGCGGCCGCGGTGGCCGCCGCGTCCACTGGCATGCAGTCCGACGAGGAGGACGAGGAAGAGGTTGAGGAGGAGAGCGCGTCGCTGCTGTTCACGTCGCGGGTGGGGGACAGGGAGGAGCTGGTGCAGAGCGTGCGGCGGTGCCGGCAGCTCCGCCAGAGACCGCTCTTCATCGTGGAGTCATACTCCATCATCGCCGCCTGATCATTACTCCAAACTAGCCTTCATCGCCGCCAATTTTGTATTGTATTTGACAATGGTTTGTCAGTTTGTTAATCGTCTTGTTGTGGCAGCCAACATGAATGAAGTTATATGAAAGAGGTTGATTACTTAATTACTCCTTCGTTCCTAAATATTTGTCTTTCTATATATATTTCAACAAGTGACTAAATACGAAGGAAATGAGTGAATCTACACTCTAAAAAATATGTCTACATACATCCGTATATGATAGTCCATTTGAAATGACTAGAAAGACAAATATTTAGAAACGGAGGGAGTACATTACATTGGTATTATATTTATTTTTCATGTAGTTTTGAATTTTAAAAAGAATTTAATATGAAAACAATTTTATTCTTTTAGCATGTCACGCCCTGGCAAACGAAATATGTGCATTTTTATTACTAACCATAGAGTGCACTTTATTAACAAGAGTCAAGTTATATTTTCCTATGGTCTCCAAATCATGTCTCTGATCTCTATGACCAAAATTTTTAAGAGGAAAGCAGCACTTGTTAGATATAAACCTTTAGGAAAAACATTACAGGATCTCTGATCTCTTGCTCAGAACACCTCATTAGATAATACAAGCGAAAGCGTGATAAAAAATACCCTATGATGATCGTGGCCATTGGACACCGTGTAATCCCTTGACTGCTTGGTGCAATATGATGAACGGTGGAGCCAAGGTTAGGCTGGTCATAGTGGGGAGTAACTTAGACTAGTATCATGCATATGACACTAGTCTAAGTTATTATCTTCATAGTGCAAAGTAACATAGTACTAGTGTCATAGATTGCTTCATTTATTAGCTCATAGACTCATTTTGTCTCGGGAAGCGCTATGTTATAGTAACATATTATGTTACCACAAGCACCTCTTTCCTCATTAAATAGTTGCCACATAAGTAAAATTGTCTTGGAATGTGTTAAGTTACTACCTAAGTTACTCCCATTATGGCTAGCCTTATGTACACCTGCAGGGGTAGCACAAAAATTTAAAAATATCGTGGGAGCTGCCAGTACTGCCCTCGAGGTGGCCGGCGGTGGTGAACGGCCTTCGCCTCCCACAACACCACTGTTGGATTGATACTTAGGGGTTAAACCCACCCTATCGTGTAGATCGTTGGATCTGGCAGGAAAGCGCCATTTACTTTATGTACCAGGTGCTAAGAAATCGGGACTCACACCAAAGGTTTTTTGGTACCCTGATCAGTGTCAAAAACATGAAACTAGGCAGTAAAAGGTAGATTTTTTAGTCGGAAATATATAAAGGGAACTAGCATGTTCTACGCGTTGACAAAATAAAGAAAGTAGCACAAATATACATTGACATATATGATGTAATTAAATTAGTAGTCAAATAGTTGCATAGTGTTTGAAACAATTGACACAATGAATGAGCTGGTAAATTCGATACAGAATTAGTATAAACATGGATGGATCATCGGCTGTCCTCATGCATGTATGAACACTGCAAACACTCTTGGATTGTCTTGGAGTCCCTTTATGATTTGGTAGAAGAGTACCTGGTAGTCAAGGCGAGTACTCCCATCATTCCAATGAATTAGACGTGCCCGCATCTTAAATTAAAATTTGACGGTAGTTAGACCAAGTAAATATGGGTTATATGTGACAAAAGTTATACCATTAGAATATGTATTTAAAATAAGTTTTCAATGGTATAATTTTTGAGTCACAGAAACATATATCACTAGTCTAATTTAGAACCAAAGTTGGACTTTGGGATCTGTGTGCGCCTTATTCATTGGAATAGAGAGAGTACATATGCATGTTCTTTAACTACACAAAATGCTGCATGTGTATCAGGTTTATTAGATATCCTTTTATTCATTTGCTTTCCTCCGCTTGCGAGCTGTAATACTTTTACGACTTTGTGATACTTCATGGTTTTTTTAATAAGATGGCTGCATGCATCATTATGATGCAAAGGCCGGGGGTACACCTCCATTTCCAAAAAAATAGATATCCTTTTCAGCGGAGAATTATTTATATAACTTTACACAAAATGTGTTGGACGCACGCCTTACTTAAGCTGAAGCACACTATACAATAATGCGAGCTAGCAATATATATTGCGATTATTATGGATGAGAGCAATTGGTGAGGCAGTTGCTTAGAGACTAAGAATTGAAGTGCAAGCTAGATTTCCTTCAACATAAATATTCGACCGTGTCACACGCAGAGACGCATAGACAAAGAAAGAAAGGAAGAAGCACTAACTTATAGGGCTAAGGATTATGGATGAGGCATGCATGGAGCTAGCCTTTTTGATCCCTAGCCTCGCTGCTCCGATATCCAAATGGACCCTAGCTATGATCTTCTAGCATAAAACACAATTTAAAAACAGACCGCTAGTAAATACTCCCTCTTTAACTTAATATAAGACGCTTTTAGACACTATGATAGTGCCAAAAAGCAAATTAAATCAATGACCCATTTTTACACTATGATAGTACTAGTGCTCTTTTCTTATGCAAATGACCAAATTAAATCAAAACCAAACTTTTTATTTATGATAACCAGAAGTCATCCAGTACCTATATTTGCAAATTTCTTAGATTAGTGCATCCATATGTACGAAACAAAAAGTCAATTCGGCCCATTTAATGTGTTCCAAGAACAAAAGCTCTCATGTGTTACATGTGTATTCCAGTAGTTAGTAAAAGCACTCAACTAATCTGACGATCTGCCCATGGTTTAGTGCCTTGGTGTTTTTTGCGTCATGTATATGTAGTACTAAAGATGCGTCGATGATGTGCATCTTATTCATGCTACAAATCAAGTGCACAAATTGAAGTGCTCCTTGTGCGTATTTAGACCTGATGGTGATGTAGTTTCATGCATGATCAAGGTAGCGACGCAGAAGCAATTATTTAACCCTGCACTTTACTTTCTGACATCATTTGGGAAAGTATGGATGTCTGCTGAACCATGCACAAGATCATTGACAAGTGACCTCACACGACCTTCTCAAAGGAGTGACCCCGCACTAATGAATAATTAATGATATATAAATGCTTTCCTTTGCTATTTGCCAGTTTCCAGAGTTAGGTATTGAAAGCAATGGATGCATGGATATCCTACTTGGTGATGTCTACTACACAACCTTCTTCTTGTAGACGTTGTTGGGCTTCCAAGTGCAGAGATTTGTAGGACAGTAGCAAATTTTCCTCAAGTGGATGACCTAAGGTTTATCAATCTGTAGGAGGCGTAGGATGAAGATGGTCTCTCTTAAGCAACCCTGCAACCAAATAACAAAGAGTTTCTTGTGTCCCCAACACACCCAATACAATGGTAAATTGTATAGATGCACTAGTTCAGCGAAGAGATGGTGATACAAATGGTATATGGATGGTAGATAAAGGTTTTTGTAGTCTGAAATATAAAAACAGTAAGGTAACTAATGATAAAAGTGATCAAAAATGGTATTGCAATGCGTTGAAACAAGGCCTAGGGTTCATACTTTCACTAGTGCAAGTTCTCTCAACAATAATAACATAAGTAGATCATATAACTATCCCTCAACATGCAGCAAAGAGTCACTCCAAAGTCACTAATAGCGGAGAACAAACGAAAAGATTATTGTAGGGTACGAAACCACCTCAAAGTTATCCTTTCTAATCTATCTATTCAAGAGTCCGTAGTAAAATAACACGAAGCTATTCTTTCCGTTCAATCTATCATAGAGTTCGTACTAGAATAACACCTTAAGACACAAATCAACCAAAACCCTAATGTCACCTAGATACTCCAATATCACCTCAAGTATCCGTGGGTATGATTATACGATATGCATCACACAATCTCAGAATCATCTATTCAGCCGACACAAAGAACTTCAAAGAGTGCCCCAAAGTTTCTGCCGGAGAGTCAAGACAAAAACGTATGCCAACCCCTATGCATAGATTCATGGGCGAAACCCGCAAGTTGATCACCAAAACATACGTCAAGTAGATCAATAGAATACCCCATCTTCACCACAGGTATCCCACTCATTAGGCACCCCAGGCTTTACACTTTATGCTTCCGGCTCGTATGTTGTGTGGAATTGTGAGCGGATAACAATTTCACACAGGAAACAGCTATGACCATGATTACGCCAAGCTATTTAGGTGAGACTATAGAATACTCAAGCTTGCGATACATCAAGATCGTACCACCTCAAGAACACGAGAGAGAGAGATCAAACACAGCTACTGGTACATACCCTCAGCCCCGAGGGAGAACTACTCCCTCCTCGTCATAGAGAGCGCTGGGATGATGAAGATGGCCACCGGAGAGGGATTCCCCCCTCCGGCAGGATGCCGGAACGTGTCTAGATTGGTTTTTGGTGGCTACGGAGACTTTTGGCGGCAGAACTCCCGATCTATTCTGCTCCCCGAAGTTTGTAGGGTATATGGGTATATATAGGAGGAAGAAGTACGTCGGTGGATCTCCGGGTTGTCCACGAGGCAGGGGGGCGCGCCCAGGGGGGTGGGCGCGCCCCCCACCCTCGTGGGCAGCCCGGGACTCTCCTGGTCCATCTCCGATACTCCGTGGGCTTCTTCTGGTCAAAAAATAAGTTCCGTGAAGTTTTAGGAAATTGGACTCCGTTTGATTTTCCTTTTCTGCGATACTCTAAAACAAGGAAAAACAGAAACTGGCACTGGGCTCTAGGTTAATAAGTCAGTCCCAAAAATCATATAAAATAGCATATAAATGCATATAAAACATTCAAGGTTGATAATATAATAGCATGGAACAATAAAAAATTATAGATACGTTGGAGACGTATCACTTGGCAACGCAAGGTTTAAACCATTTAGTTCTTGATGATGTTTTTCATGTGAGTCAGATAGCTGACCATGTTGTATGTATGTACGTCACGATCGGTCTTTGTAGACTCAACATTGTTATACACACACCATGCTTGACGGAAGCGGATTTGTGGCACGCGGGTCTCAGGGCACCGAGTCCCTCGTGTGTGCTTTTCTTTTTGGTTTTTGATTTTTAAATTTTACATTTTCTGAATGAAAAGTACAAATTGAGTTATATTTCCGTATTCATGTTCCTCGTGGTAAGGGTTTCAAATAGGATCTGTTTTGAATATGTTTTGATGAATTTTGAAAAAAATGTAAAGTTTCAACTCTTGGAACTTAGTGCGAGTGACCGATAAAATCACGTCTTTGTGCCTACGACCGGCAAAAAAATGCATATAATTTTATCTGTGAAACTTGTTGAGAGTGAGCGAGAAAATCACAAGTTTCAGTTGAAAAATCATAAGTTTCAACGATTGGAACATAAAACTTAATGTGCGCTCGTGCGGAATCCAACTACTTCATAAATGGTGAGGCAATCGAGCGGTCAGGCAAGGCTTGGCAAGTGCGTGCCCCGACACCTCCGTGCCCTTGTGAATTTCCACATGCATGACGAGGCCTCACTAGTAGAAAACGGGCCTTTAGTCCCGGTTCTAGAGGGCCTTTAGTCCCGGTTCTGGAACCGAAACTAAAGGGTCGTTACTAAAGCCCCCCCCCCTCCTTAGTCCCAGTTCTGTTACGAACCGGGACTAAAGGCCCTCCACGTGGCCGCTGTCTGGAACTCCACCTAAAGGAAATTTTACGATCTTTTTTTTAAAATCCTGACTTTCTAATTTTTTTCAAATTTCTGAATTATTTTACAATTTAATCTCTAATCACCCTCATCACTGTTCAATTCAACCTCTAATCTCTAATCACCTCTCACCATTCCAAATCATCTATCTTCTCGGCCGGTCACCCATCCTCTCACTACTCCAGCCTGAGCACGCTTAACTTCCTGGTTCTATTCCCCCTCGTTTCCAAGTCTGCATTTGTTGTTTTCCTGTTAATAGTAAGATGTCAATCCTATTAACCCTCAGGAGTTTAGCTTGAGCATGAAGTCACACGTTTCATTATTTGAGTTTAAAACTATTATTCTGAAAAACAATAATTATTTAGTAACACTAATATTTCTTGAATAAGTAGTTTGACCATTGTTTGACCATAATTTGACCAGATTTGACCAAAATTCAAAAAAATGAAATAATTATTTAGTAACAATAATATTCTTGAATAATTATTTAGTAACACTAATACTTCTTGAATAAGTAGTTTGACCATAGTTTGACCAGATTTAACCAAAATTCAAAAAAACTGAAATTTGAGCATAACTTTTTTCCTTTTAGAATTTGAGGATTTTAAATATTTGCAAACCGGCCTATGGCCGTCAAAATAGGATGCGGATTTTTGTGCTGAGCATTTTGATATATTATACGTTTTTTCCGACATCATATGCAAAAGTTATAGTTGTTTTACTTTTTCATAACACTTTTTTGCAAAACATGTTCAAATTTAAGTCTTTTTATTTTTCTAACTAGTAGATGTAGTAATATAACTACATCTCGAAGTATTTTTTTGAAGTTTTTATCATTTTTTTTTTGCTTTTTTCAAAACTGAAATGACGATACGGGGGGGGGGGGGGGGGGGGGGGGGGGGGTAGGGGGTGGAAGTAGAGTTTGAGACACGAACCGGGACTAAATGGCATTACACCCTTTAGTCCCGGTTCGTGTCTCAAACCGAGACTAAAGGTCTAATCTTTTGTTCCGGTTTGAGATACGAACCGGGTCTAAAGTCGCACCCTTTAGTCCCGGTTCATGTCTCAAACCGGGACTAAAGGTCTCATTTGAATCGGGACTAATGCCTTTAGCCGCTCGAATCGGGACTAATGAGCATTAGTCCTGGTTCGTAATGCAACCGGGACTAATGTGTATATTGAGCTATGATCAAAACCCTGTTTTCTACTAGTGCCTTAATGGAAAATAATCCATATGGTGAGCTTATGTAGATTCATACAGAAACATCTCTTTATTGAATGTCACCAACATAGATTCCTAAATTTACATCGTATATGCATTTGTTTGAAAATGTTCATGTGTCATAAAGAGGCGGTCACACCTGATTTTCCCTTAAAAATGCGATATATCACATCTGGTCGTTCAATAGAAGTCGTGTTATACCCTACTAGGTTCCCATTGGCTTGTGCAACGACGACTGCCAAATCATACGCATGCCAGTACCGCGTCCTCATGGCTGGAGAAGAGCAACCCTTGGTCTACTACTACCAATGTGACAAGATGAGCTGTTGTCCATGGTGAAGCTAGGAGGTAGTGGCAACTTCTTCAACAAAACCGGCGGGTTGATTTGGAAGTGTCGAGGTGACATTTGGGAATAAGAGCATCATTTTGGTGTGTTTTAAATCTTTAACTAGTATGGTTATATGAGTCAATCTTTGATCATGTTTGTTGTTGGCTACTTAATTTTAAGTGGAAGGAGGCAGGTATGTCCCTTTTTACAAAAAGAGGGGAAGACCCTCGGCCTCTACATCAAATAATGCACATAACCTTATATTATTAATTATAGAAAACAACGAGAAAATCTTCTTACATGGAGGAAAAAGAAAAACCTTGAGGCCATCCAAAAGGACATGCCTCGCAACAACATCCCCGTTATGCTGCACCAATGCCCAGTGCATCATGTCGGACCCATCTAATCCTACAAACCTCACCACCGTTATGCTACACCAACCCGTGCGCCGCTGCGTACGATTCATGCATAGGAATGATGAATTCGCCTTACAGACCACCACCGACGAGACACCCACCACAGATGCTAGGGTTTCACCCATGGTCGCCGCCGAGGTCGATCTTTGATCCTCTAGGTAAAATCATCCCTAATGAGTACGAGGAACCGTTTCTAATGACACATCCCCGATAGTGTTAGCTAAGTGGTGTCACATTGGAATTACATATTGTTAGAGAACCAACATGTGGTTAGATGATTAGTAGGTTGATTATACTTTCAGCCCACTGGGGATAACCACATTGTTGACAACGGCTTTGCTTGCTCCATGAAGGCGGAATATTCTTTTAGTGAAGAGAAAACATTTCCTATAATGAGGTGCTTGTGTGTGCTAGGTGTTTATCTTGTTTTAAAATTTTGCATACGCGGGTGTGCATAGGTACCTAGATTGTCTTCAAAATCTAAAAAGAAATGATGACAATGACAAAATGAAACATGAGTGTAACAATTGGTCGGGATAGGGACGACTATGATGATATAGTATCTTCCAAGTAAAAGGGAATCTCCATGGATCTATAATTCAGGCTAGCTGATACAAACAAAGGCTCACTGTACCTCAACTAGCGCTTAGTGCATGTTGGTGGAAGAACATGCTCTAATCAAGCCAAAGTTAGGTAGACACTATAGCTTAGTTGTATGTACACAAACAGCTAGCAGCTCAGTTCATGGATATATAGCTGAAAGAACTATCTAGGGCACCACTCCTTTTATGTTTGTAAACATGCAGTAAAACATGTAAATTACCATATCGCAGATTTTGAAATCAAAATCTAGTACATGGCAGAAAAAATGCAAATTAATATAGTTATTTTAGCAGGTATTTTAACGTGTTTGCGACGATTGCTCAGATTGGAAAACGAACTGAGCCTGAGAAAGGGACACCACCACCGGCAGTGGGGTCGCCAACAAGGGCTTGTCAAGACATAGCTACAGACGGGGACATGGTGAGTTGCAGCTTTGCCGCTAGAGAAGAGTCCATGTGAAAGGCGGGAGGGGGCTCAAGAGGAAGAAGGCGATGACTGTATGTTGGGTGGAGATCCAAAGAGTGAGGAAGTCGGTAACGCCAAATTTTTTGTACAACAACTCGCAAATAGTCGATCCTTACTTTAAATGTGAGGCGGGAGGGGGCTTAAGAGGAAGAAGGCGATGCCTGTACGTTGGGTGGAGATCCAAAGAGTGAGAAAGTCGGTAACGCCAAAAAATTTGTACGACAACTCGCAAATAGTCGATCCTTACTTTAAATGTGAGGCGGCCTTTCCGGCATAGAGTTGAATTTTGTTATCCGTGTTTCTGAACTATGTTTGAACCCAGATTTGAAATATTTAGGTCATATAGATGTATATTTAACATGTATGTGAATATGATGGGAAAAACCAGGCGTTTCAATGACTGTCAGTCGGTTCTTTGTTACATGGTTGCGCCACCACAAGCTCAAGTGCACCAGATAACACACTCTTGAACTGTCGAATTATTAATATCCATACTTACAAACTACATCCATGCAGCCATGCTATATTTTTGCATGCGTATATATGCATCATGCAAATCCAAAGAAATTTGATCCAATGTTTTGAGAATCCGGGGAATCAAAGAGGTTCCAAAAGTGACGGAGGAAAGGACAGAAAAGCTGTGGCTAAGGCGCCATTGCTCACATGCCGCTAGCTGTACGTGGTACGATCGATCGGTCGATCAGGTAGACGGATGGCGATAAGATCCTGCAGGCGCAGGCCAAAGATTGATATGTCGGGTGGTGCACCGGCCATTTGTTTCTTCCATATATACTCCTCTCAATAGGTCTTCTTTAGTTGGAAGATTGACACGTCTGGTCCTGGATGATGCATGAGAGTAACTTTAGCAGACCCCGCATTCCGCCAAACTGTATGCAGGCTTAAAATCGCCGCGGCAGAACAGAAACTGTATCCAAACCCGTAAAATTTAAAAAACTTATTTCGCACGAGAAATTTAAGCAAAAGCTCACCGGAGCTCGCTCGCATAAATAGCTCTTCTTCACATAAGTTCATGCATAGCATGCATATATTACATATAAGTTCGCCGGAGCTAGACCGAGCCTACGCTACCATACCACTACACAAAATTGAGCTCACCGGAGCTCGTGCGGTAGCTGCCCAGCGGCGGCGCTCAATCGGAGTCGGAGGAATCAAGGTTGATGTAGAACTTCGCCTGCTCCGCCTTCATCAGTCGCAGGCCAGCCTCCTTGGACGCGCACCCTTTTGGAGGAAGAGCTACTCGTACTTGAGCTCGCGCCAGATGCGCTCTTCCATCTCCTCCTGCTCCCTCGCCGATCGTGCGAGGACGACGCGCTCGAGGAGCTCCTCCTGCCCCGAGGGGAGGTTGTCCTCGGCCCCGATGACGGCTCGGCGCGGCGGCGCATCGGGCTCTATGGCGCTAGGCGAGAGCTCCTCCTCCGGCTCCCTCTTCACCGGAATGAGCTGCGAGGGCGATGTGCCCGCGGATGAGCTCCCCGCGGAACAGGAGCCGGAGGATGCGTGGCGGCGGCGCTCGAGCTCGCGATCAAACTCGTCCAGCTCGCAGTGGTAGAATGTCAGCGGCGGTCGGCTACCACGGTTGAGCCACCGACGCACCCCCCGCTTGCGCGCGGCAGCGGCGCTCCGCCTCATCCCCAAAGCTGTCCATGGCTTTCGCAGGCTTGCCGGCGGCGAGAAATCGAGCGGCGCAGTGGGGAATCGGGGGGAAACGCGGCTGCGGGGGATAGGGTTTCGACCCACATCTGCCCCGCAAACCCATAGTTATACTGCTTTGGGGGTAACATTTGCGGACTGCGGTAAAAATATTTATGGGCCGGACGAGTATACGGACTCTATTCTGGCCAGAAAATTGAGCCGAGCCCGTATACTCGCCGGAATTATGCGGGTTCGCGCATTATGCGAAATCTGCTAGAGCTGCTCTGATAACCTTGTATCTCAGGATCCGTACTACTACAGTCCTAGGTAAGCCGGCCTCGGAATCTGTGCTGCATGCAAAATGGTTGGTTGCGAGTGTTGGTCCAAAAGAAGAAGATACGTATAGAGGAGCTGACACCCAAGATATCATCACTGTTACTGCATGATGAGCTATCTTGTGTGATTTTGCAAAGATCCACCACACACATGCCCCTGCATGCATGCTCTTTGATGCTTCATATCGATCTTTAATGAAAAAGGCTTTCGCCCCGCTTTATAAATAAAGCAACGACCAAGAACATCCAGGTACAGACGCGCACCACCACAACACACGCACACACTCAGGGCGGGATACATAGGCGTTGAGCCCAGCAACACGACCCCCAGCACTACTCGAGCAACCGGGGCTCCACCAGTGAACACGCCACCATGAAGAGATGCCGCCGCATACGACGAACCGTGGGCTCCAAGACGGTGCCTTCAGAAAGGGTACGACACGGAGGCGCCGCCACCGCCCGGTCCGAGGATCAAGGTTTCCTTCGGAACCACACGACAGACAATGAGAGCCGCGACGACGCCTTCAAGAAGGGAACGAGCTACGCCGCCGCCGGTCTGTCCGAAGAAAGAGCAGGTTTTCACCCCGGCCAACACTCACTGCCATCGAACGCCGCACCCCGACAACCACGCCGCCCACATGACCATGGCCACCGGGCAGCACCAAGCGACGGGCTCTGCCCCTGAGCACCGCGCAACCACCACCGGGGCCGCCGCCCCGGAATCCAAGACCTAGGAACCACCTCAACCGACACCCGTCGCTACCCCAACGGAAGAGACGATCGGATCCCGGGGCACACAAGTCCATCGGTTCGTCCTACAGCTCCGGGCGCGAGACGAGCTTGGTCCTGCTGCCGGGCGCGAGACGAGCTCGGTCCTGCTGCCGGGCGCGAGACGGGCTCGGTCCTGCTGCCGGGCGCGAGACGGGCTCGGTCCTGCTGCCGGGCGCGAGACGAGTGCGGTCCTGCTGCCCGAGCACGGGACTAGCGATGGGTCGCAGCAGGGACACTACAAGAAATATGTCAACTTGTGGCCTTCTGTTAGTGACCCTAGAAGAATTGGTCATAGATCTATGACCATTTCAGACCAATTGGTCAAAAGTTGTTCGGGGGCTCCAAAACCTAAACTATAACGACCATTTTGGTCAGAAAGGTCGTAATTTCCTTACACGAAATGGTCATAAAGCAGATAGCACTGGTCTGCTGCCTTATTTCTAGCTGATCATGACCAATATAGATGGTCATAACCTTGTAAATTGTGGTGGGTTGCTATGACTAGGCGCCACCTCATCAGTTTTGCCTATGTGTCATGTCCATGTGGCAGTTTTTTGCCCTTGGTTGTGAAGCAACCTATATTTCTATCATTCCCAAAATTCCCAAAAAAATCTCATAAAATCTTTAGGTCATATATTCATCAAATATGTAAAAATCCTTCCTTGCCTAGTTCAAAACTAATTCAACAATATTCATTTTCCTATTCTGTTCATGACAGCACTTTATGAAGGAAGTGCTATTTATATATTCTTGATTGCCCTCGGAATTTTTGGGCACTCTTTCCTATCCAAATCATTACTGCATGACAAAATTCAGCTCCACTTGCCTAGCAAATCTTCCTCGGCAAATTTCCAAAGTTTTTGTCCACCTAGAAGCATTGTGAAGGAAGTACCTTTTATATATATCGAAATGACCTGAAATTTATACAGTTCCTTCATATGCCCAAATTATCACCCTCCTCCAAATTGCAGCTCAGTCAAATCATCTATGTGAGCCCAGGTTCAATTTATATTTTATGGCCAAATTGGCACGTTGCAAAGCAAGTGTTATCTAGACCCCTCCTATTACCCTCAAACTTTTCGGGCACTCTTCCATACCCAAATCATTGCCACATGATAATATTCAGCTCAATTTTCCTAGTAAATATTTCTCAGGAAATTTTCAAAGTTTCTACCTCGAGAGAAGCTTTGTGAAGTAAGTACTAGCTAGGCTTACCCAAATGATCTGAAAATTTACCAGCGCATGACCATACCCATGTAACTTACCTACACCAATTTTTAGCTCATTTCATTCATCCAATCTCTCTCACTAGTTTTCCCAAGTTTCTGTCCATAGAAGAGAATTGTGAAGGAAGTACCACTTTGGCATTTCCAAATAGTATCCATTTTCTACAGTGGTTTCCTATGCCCAAATAACCATCCTCCACCTAATGCCAGCTCAATCTGTTCATTATTTTGAGCCGAGCTTCAACATTCGTAGTTATGTCCAGTGTGGTAGTTCGCAAAGCAAGTACCACCTAGGCTCCTCCTTTTGAGCTGAAAATTTGTGAAGACGGTCTTCTTAGTAACTGATCATCCTCAGCCAAAACTCACGCCCATTAGCCATGTACATTTCCCGTACCGCTAATCAAACACTTGGCTGTTAATTCATGTTTGAGCATCGATCGGTCTCCTCGTGACAATCTTATGTTGTAGTTTTCTTCCTAGAACCAACCTGGGGAGTGCCCAACCCACTAGACATGCCTAAGCTGCCCAGAACACATGGCAACGCCACGGTCACGCGGTGACCACGCGGCGGGCATGCGAGTTTACGCGCTCTAGAGTTGGGGCCCTCGGCCATTGCCCAAACCTCTACGTATCGCCACCAAACCATGTATTTATGATTAAATAGGTCCTTATGTAACTAGAAATGATTTTTGGAAAAAATAAATAGCAAACTATGAGGCAGCTGCAGTTCAAATTTGACCCGCTTCCTACTGAATCGGTGGAAATTTGTCTTTTTCACGAGAGGTGGATCAAAAAAATTTACACCCAACCATTTTGTCAATTGTGCATTAAATATGGCCTAGTATTTTATAAAAATGATTTGGTCCAATTTTGCAACAATTATTTGGTAGTTCCTTCACAAAAAAACCTTCTTTTGGGCACTCGAAAAATGGAAAATGGTTTTTTCGTCCAACGAAAATGAAAACTTCCTTAGGCAACATTGTTTGCCATTCCAATATGCACCCTTGTGCACAATATGAGATCATTTGAACAAACTATGCCATGAATGTGGCCATAAGATTTATCATTTGGCTTGAAAGCCATTGACCTTCACACATGACAGCTTATTTCTGAGAACACTTTTTTAAAATAATTATCGTATTACAAGTTTATTATTTTTCCCGGAAACTTAATCACATATAATGAGACAATGCGAAGGTTTTCCAATTTTTTGATTTTTTTTGAATTTTTTATGCCCGTTTCAAAATGTGGTCAAAACGGCGGGCTTGACCGTTCCTAGGTAGCGGTTGAATCTTGGAATTTTTTGGTGTTTCTCTGATTAAATAGATACTTATGTACCTATAAATGATTTTTAGAAAAAATAAAGAGCAAACTACGAGGTAGCTACAGTTCAAATTTGACCCGCTTCCAACTGAATCAGCGGGAATTTGTCTTTTTCACCAGAGGTGGATAAAAACTTTTTACAACCAACCATTTTGTTAATTGTGCATTAAATATGGCCTAGTATTTTAGAAAAATGATTTGGTCCAATTTTGCAACAAATATTTGGGAGGTCCTTCACAAAAAAAACTCATTTCGGGCACTCGGAAAATGGAAAATGAATTTTCCGTGCAAAGAAAATGAAAACTCCTTTAGGCAACATTGTTTGGAATTTCAAGATGCACCCTTGTGCACAATATGAGATCATTTCAACAAACTATGGCATGAATGTGGCCATAAGATTGATCATTTGGCTTAAAAGCCATGAATATTCACACTTGATAGCTCATTTCTGAGAACACTTTTTTAAAATAATTACTGTATTACAAGTTTATTATTTTTCCTGTAAACTTGGTCACATATAATGACATAATGCGAAGGTTTTCCATTTTTTTGATTTTTTTGAATTTTTTATGCCCGTTTCAAAATGCGGTCAAAACGGCGGGCTTGACTGTTCCTAGCTAGTGGTTGAATCTTGGAATTTTTTTGGTGTTTCTCTGATTAAATAGATACTTATGTACCTAGAAATGATTTTTGGAAAAAAATAAAGAGCAAGCTATGAGGCAGCTGCAATTCAAATTTGACCCGCTTGCAGCTGAATCAGCGGGAATTTGTCTTTTTCACCAGAAGTGGATCAAATATTTTGACACCCAACCATTTGGTCAATTGTGCATTAAATATGGCCTAGTTTTTTTTATAAAAATGATTTGGTACAATTTTGCAACAAATATTTGGTAGGTCCTTCACAAAATAAACTCATTTCGGGCACTCGAAAAATGGAAAACGAATTTTCTGTGCAAAGAAAATGAAAACTCCCTTAGGCAATATTGTTTGAAATTCTAAGATGCACCATTTTGCACAATATGAGATCATTTTAACAAACTATGCAAAAAAACAATCTTTGACACTCGAAAAATAGGAAATGTTTTTTTAAAGAAACTTATCTTTAATCAATCACGACCAATTTAGATGGTCTTTAGATGGTCATAAGATCTTTAAGTTGATTGTTGCGTTCTGATTGGTCCAAGGGCAGCTCACGCGGATCATGCATCAACCACCGTCCGATCGTCCCGGATCCAACGACAGCCATCGCCCCTCGCTGTCTCACCTGCTTAACCCTAACACAACCCTTCCATCTCCCTCCCTCAGATCTCCTACGCAGCCATAGCCGCCTCCCCCAACCAACTCCCTCCCTCAGATCTCGATCCGCCGCCGGCCCCAACCACCCCCCACCGCCACCGTAGACGAGGTCGAGGCTGACCCAAGATCGAGTCCATGCCCAGACTCGCGATGGGCGTAGCGGGGATGGGATCCCATCCCATCCCGCTCCTCCTCCTCCTCCTCTCAGACTCCACCGATTCCTCCCCAAATCCAGCCGCCCGCCGAACTCCTCTCCCCCAACCCCACCGCCACCGGCGACCTCGTCTCCACAGCCCCACCGGCGACCTCCCTCCCTCCCTTCGTCGAGGGCGCCCGAAACCCTAGCCCCTCTCTTCCCGCGCGGACGAGGCGACAGAGATGGCCAAGGATGCCGCAGATCCGGCAATGACGGCGCCAGAATCCGCACCCAACCGCGGTGGCTGCTGCACCAGCATCACGAGACGGTGATGGGGGGTCCCTAGCCCTTGACGACGGCGAGGTACGAGATGGGCTGCAGCACCTAGACGCCCAGGTACGCCCTCCTCCTTCTTTCCTCATCTCATGTGCCTGCAGATTCTCCTCTCCTCTCATCTCATGTGCCGCTGCTTGCTTGCTTCTTTCCGTGGGCACTGGGCAGACCCGACCTTTTCTTTCTCTCTGCGCCCGACCACGGCCACGGCAATGGCAACGGCAAGGGGAACCCGACCGGTGATGCGTTCGTTCGCAGCCTCACAATGTTGTAAGCAGCCTCCCTTTCTAAAAAAATTCCTGCAATTTTCTTCTCTAAGATTCAGTACTCTGCTAATTTTGATGGTTTGTTGCGTTATCCTCTGTAATATGCAGCAGCTTACTGAAGACAAACTTCCTCAAGAGGTCCGCGTATTGCTCGATGACGCTGTTGTTGCAGCATCGTCCTCCTCGACCACAACTACCGCGCCCGCGTCTCTGACTTGGGCACCGCCAAGGTCCACCACAACTGCAGAAACGTCCTCCTCGACCACATCCACGCGGGGCAGAAGGAGTGAACAGCTACTTGTATCTGGAATGGAGCTCTCGCTTTAGGTTAATCTTGAATTCTTCATGCATTTACTTTCAGAAAGCATGTGCAGTTCTTCATAGTAGTATTTCTACCTGAAACTCAATCTGTGCTTTACCCCTAATGTTTGCTTGTTGGCAATTTGCCACTGCCCATCATGTTCTAAATGGCACGCATGGTGCTCACAACGATTTACACTGCACAGTTTGATTCTGATAAGCATCAGTTTAGACATATCAGGGCCATTTGGTCAGCCTCTAACAAAGCTACTCTAAAACCCTTCTCTTTGAAATGGGTTGCTCCTGCTATGCTATGCCACAGTAATAACTTGCATAGCTATGCCACATCCTGCACTGCGACACTTAATCCTGGATAAGCACACGACTCATGTATTTAAGTCTAGTACTTTTCATCATTGCACATTACTTCACATGTACTACTTGTATAATTGATAGCTCACGGCGTTCTCTGATTGCATGCTGCTTTTTTTAGTGGATGAACTAGTCTGTAATAATTTTCTAAAACACTAATACTCGATGATTACAAGCAGAAGTAGTCCCTGTTTTTGCGTTACTCACTTTTCTTGAAAGTTGCATACACGTTTTTTTAATTCAGATGTGTGTATCACTGGATATGCACTCGTAGTACAGCACAGATTAGTAAACACTTGGTCAGGAGTATGTTATACTTTTTTAATTCAGAGGTGTTTTCACTTTTTGGTGCTGAGAATAGTAGCAAGTAGCGTCACCTGAGATGGAATTCTTGCTTCAAGGGTGAATGCTTGTCATTTTCTGCAGAATGCTAACACGAGTGCTACTTGAATCCTTAGAGTTGGTTTTTATTTCAGTACATCTAGTATCAAATATGGTATTTGTCATAACTAAGGAATTAGGAGCCAATTACCTTGCCCTTCTTGCTGTTTCTTAAGAGTCGGGTCACTTGCAGAATTGTTCTTTGGATAGATAGGCTTGTGAAGGAGCCAATTACCTTGCCCTTCTTGCTGTTTCTTAAGAGTCAAGTCACTTGCAGAATTGTTCTTTAGATAGGCTTGTGAAGGATAGGGAAGCACCTTACCTATCATTGAACCCATCTATACTCACTTCAGCTGCAACTCTGTGTTTAATTCCGTGCCTGGGATTACTAATTGAGTCGTTCTACTACATCCTGTGATGAACTAAAGAAGATGATTTCTTTTTTTGCAGATAGCATGCAAGAATTTCCCTCACTCGCGTCATTTATGTTCCGAATTGCCCTTCAGCGCCACTACTCACCCGAAGAATTGTGTAATGGCAAGTCACAAGCATTGTCACCCCTGTACATGATTCTGTTTTTCATATGATTGCAATAGAAGAGTTCACAACAGCGTGTTTGTAATGCGGCTCGTTGCTGTTCTCTTTTTCATATGCAGTGCTAATGTTATGTGTGTGATGCTCCAGCTCCATGCAAGCACTGGGGCAAAGGGCTCTGTCAAGCAGGTCTCTGTGGTAAGCGTCTCAGTTCCGCCTCTGTCTGCTCGTTCGAACTGGTGGTGTTGCGAGATGGGTTTGCTTGTGGATTCTTGTTTTGGTAGTAGTTTTCTTTGCTATGAGTAAAATGCTGGTACTTTGCTTGCCATGTCTGGTTCTTGTTTTGGTAGTAGTTTGCTTTGCTTATCCAGTAGTATCAGTCAATTGGCCAGCCTCTAGCAGCTTGCAAAGAAAATTAGACCAGCTATCCATTTCTTGCCTGAATGCATTCTTTAAATGAGATGATGTGCTAGAGGCATGCTACTATATTGCCTTGCTGTAAACAAGATGGTGTTTATTGTATTGTCTTTCATGCACATTTGGTGTATTATCTGCCGACCTGCTGGTGTCATGTGTACCGTAATTCAAGAACTATCTTCACTATTTCTCCCTGCTGCATTGTCTCCCCCGTTCTCCTTCTATCTTAGTCTTGATATAACTCTGCAGTTTACTTGAATCTGCAGTTCCTTTCAAAAGTATATGCAAAGTTTGTGTGTGTGTATTCAGTGAGCAAATCTGTAGTAATTACTGAATATACTATCTGCTTTCTTTTAGTGGCTATTTTCTGCTCAGTTCTCTTTTGACATATAGTTTGTTCTCTTTGAATGTGCAGATGGTATGATGTGGTGCTTATCTTTTTTCGTTGCTGAAACCTGGATGTCATATGTTATGTGATCTGAGCCATATGGCATATTGTAATCTTTTTATTTCTGGTTTTATGTACGATGTCATGAAGATGTACGTTTGAAATGTTGTTTTGACAGCAAAATTGTATTCATGTGTACATTTTGCTTTGACAGCAAAATTATGAAATTTCTCAACAATATGTATGGGTTAAATATATGTTTTCCAATTTTCTATGCTTAAAGTTGTACTGTGCATGAAAAGGCTATAGCCCAACTGATGATGTTGTTGTGGAATTGTTTATTTTATTTTAAATAGCGAAAATAATAATAATTCTTGTGAAAGATGTAGAAACAAAAAGAAAAGGCCAACAAAAAAGAATTTTACTAGAAAAAGGAAAGGGCCCAGAAAAGAAAAAGGCCATAAAATTTGGCTTGGCCCATTTAGTTGACCATGGGAAAAAACATAAATAGGATGAATTGTTGGGCTAGGCCCATGTAGAAAATCGAATTGGACCGGGCTGATTCTTGTGCCCCATCAGATTGCCACGTCGGATGCCTACGTGGCCTGGGGAGGCTGCTAGTGATCAAAACAAAACAATAGGCATATTTTGGTCATAAACGTCTTCGACCATTCCAGGAGAAAGGTCGCTATAGTCAGTTTATGACCGTCAGCTTTTGACCTTTTGTTTTTGGTCACAAAAAGGTCGCAAATGAAAAACAATGACCTTTCAGTGACCAATAGTGGTGGTCACAAGTTGACATATTTCTTATAGTGGGAGAGGACCATCCCCCTGACGAAGATTGCGCCCGGGCATCGAGAAGAGGGGTCGAAGCTCTTCACAGGCCGCTCACCAACGGGCCGACGCCGAAGAATCCAGCCGCCGCCGTGAGACGATCCTAACCACCGCCATGAGCCACCATCAGACCGTGGTAGCCCACATCCCCGCCGAGCACAGCCCGCGGCACCTGCCATCGCCGGATCGGCCGGGAGCCGACAGGTCCACCACCACCAGGGAGCACTGCAGTAGGGGCAACCACCGGAGCCGGCCACCACCCGCGGCGAGCCGGAGCCCCGCCACCACAGGGGCCCCGAGCACCTGAGCCGCAGCCGCGACAGATCTGGGCCGAGCCCACACACCGCCGCCACCGGGAGCAGGGCACGCTCCCAGCCACGGCGTGTGTGCACGCTCGAGTGGGCCGTATGGTCGGGTGTGCTGTTGGTGCATGGCGTGAGTCTGTTGTAGTTTCGCCCGAGTCGCTGGGACGTGCGTAGTGGCCGTGCGTATAGCTAGCTAGTGGGGTAGTGTGCATGCAGGTCATGGTGTGAGTGCGTGCGTGTGGCCAGGGGCTACTTAATAAGCTGTTTTATTAGGTTGCTTTTAGAGTGCTGGAAAGAGCCGAGTGTAGCCATGTAACCACTGTAAAAAAGAAAAGAATTGAAGCGTCTGTGCGCCCGTGACGGCGTTCGTGCGCCGGCCGGAAAACCTTGTCCACTATTCTTTTTCTTCCACCTCCGTTCGACTCAGAGGAGAGGTAGCTAGAGGACTGCGCTTCCAACAATCCTGTTGACTGAGCTCACAAGGAGCGAGCTAGCCCACCCATGCTGAGTTATGAGTGGCGCGTGGTGTTTAGACACTTCTTCTATACAAATATGGCTCCAAGGGCTAATCATGTATTGTCTCGTTTTCCTTTTGTCTCTAGTTAGCCAGGTTCTTATAATCTCGAAAAAAGTAGCCGATTATAACATTCTTCTAATTATATTTTATGTATTAAATTTGCTCTGAGTTATAACATGTTTTGGATATTTTGATATGAATTACATACGGCCTGTATTAAGTGAACAAATACACTAAAACACGCCTATATGTATTCGATTCAGAAAAATATTATTAGAACATCTTGTAATAGTGAATGGAGGGATTACTAGAATTCCAATCTTGAATAACATGAGTACCACACTCATATCGGATGGACACAGGGTGCTAGCCAACTGAGCTGAATGGTGTTGGTTGTGCGTCTGACACACAACGGACCAAAATCATCGTACCTATAGCACGACTCCTTTACATTTTCTCTCTTCTCGAGTTTTGGAAATTAATTAGTTAATTAAGTAGAAATCTAAGTAAGGTATTATTCATATGAAACAGGCCTAGATGCCTTTAGAGAAGTTCTAGAAGATCTATCAAATATTCCTATGTTGTCTGATGGATGATCTCATAACCTATAAATTTAGCCCTTTTTTGTTTCTAGACTATTGAAAAATAGTTTATACACTTCTAATTTACATTTTTGTGGAGTTGGCCTCCCTTGTTGTTTGTTTTTTGCAGGGAACAGAAGTGACCATTCTTTTGCCAAAAATTTCAGGTTCACACTTCATCAACAATGAACATATACAAGGAAAACTAATTAGGATATATTTTTCATGACTTTTGACTTTCGCCCAGGATTTCAGGTTTACTCTTCTTCAAGAATGTACATCTACAAGGGAAACAAATAGGATATACATTTTATGACTTTTGATTTCAGTGGGTTATTAGTTCCAACAAAATGTATAAACTAAACCCCAAGTGCACACATCCTACATCTCCGCGAAAAATAATACATAACTAACAAAGAAGGCAATTGCCTAGCTTTCCCCAATGAAATCAGCAATTTTCCTACATCTCCGCGAAATATAATACATAACTAACAAAAAAAAAGCAATGGCATAGCTTTCCCTGATGAAATCAGCAATTGTTCTACATGCTTTGAACTGGCTAGACAGAGCTACAAGTTCCATTCTCGGAGTGGATGGGCCCACGCCGAGCTAAGCATGCAAAAGAATCTCTTCCTCTGTCGTTTGCTTTAGTTAGTTTGGCCTTTACTACTTCTTTGCTTTGCTTAGCCTCCTCTGATTCCATTTCCATGGCTGCATCGTTTTCAGATAGGTATAGCTTGCTAGCTATTGATACACCGAATACTCACCCTTTCCGTTTCATTTTCTTTTCTCTCGTTAGGGACATCTGAGTCTACCGGGACCATCTGATCAGATATCCCGCCACATCGAACGGTGGAGGAACCATGGCGTGTAAAACGGAAATCGGTGAAACGTCATTTTGCAATTAAAAGTGCATGACAATGATCTCAATTGTGCCATGTGGCTACACTTGGCTCGTCGAAATATGCTTGACAAAGACTTTACTTCGTAAAAAAGGATTTTGCTACCTTATTTGTCATTTTGGAAATTTATATGGGCTCCATATAAGGAAATTTGGAACTGTTTCAGACCTGACCAGCCGCGGAAAGCCGTTGACACGACTACTGGCATCCAACGATCGTGGGCTAATCTACCCAAACGGGGTGAGAAGCAAAGAGCGAAAGACAGGTTTGGGACTCACTTTTTACACGATCTGGTATCTATGGAATGAGCGCAACCGGAGAATTTTCGAAGATAAACACATGTCAGCGATCAGTATATATAGCATGTTTAATAAGAGACGATTTTGGCCTCATTTGATAAGGGGTTCCCTTTAAAAAAATGTCTTAGAGTGTTTTTCCTCTTTGTCGAGTTCCTTGCCCGGTCAACTTTTTTCTGGAATAGTTTTGATTGCTTACCACATGTGTCACGTGGTTTCCTGGTCACACTTGTGATCACAGATTCTAATTCTCCCCAGTCTTAATGAAAAAGCTGGGCACCTACTGTGTTTGTAAAAAAACATGTCTTACAATTACCTAGTCATATAGCCTGTTAAGTAATTTGTGTTTTATAGATAATACTATTTGTCTTAATTTTTTCAGAGGGAGGACTCGTATCAAAACCGGGACTCTCTGATAACAAAATGAGTTTTTCCGACGGAATTAGGGACCTAGTAGTAGTTTTCATTTGAACAATGCAAAAACAAGATATTTGTTTTTGCTTTGAAAGCATGGGTATTTGGTTTGAAGTAGAAGCAACACTAGAATAATTTGATCCAATGTTCAAAATAGCAAGAGATAGAAGAATAGACACAACTACGCATCCTATCCAAGAGAACTAAATGCGGACATGGAGTATTTGATCCCGAGCTCATATGCTCCCACATGAACAGTAAAATCCAAACAAATAGTTCACAAATTCAAAAAAACCTGAATTTTTTAGATGAACATTGATAAATTTTCTAACTATGTGCAAAATTTCAGGTTGAAATGACATTCGTGGAGGTCTGGGGAAAAAAAAATAGATGGTCCAAAAAGACTATTGTTGGAAGCATTTTGCAGCATCAATTTTGTTATTTTTGCCCAGACCTCCACAAATGTCATTTTGACCTGAAATCTTGCACGCAGTTAGAACATTCATCAATGTTCATCACAAAAAAAATTTGATTTTTTTTACTATTTTTTCAATTTTGCTGCTCATGCGGGAGCATAAATGAGCTCGGGATCAAAAGAGCACTTTCGACTGAATGGCATCTATAAGCATGGAGTACAATACCACTTGAAAGAATTAAGGCCAACTCCAGCACGCAAGCCCATCCCGTCCGGGTGCGTCCGTTTGGGATAGAACGGATGAATAGCGCGGCCCAACGCGTGGCCCAACACGTGGCCCTAAACGGACAAATGTCCGGATTTCGTCCGTTTTCGACCCATTCCCGGCGTAAACTTGCGCCGAGTTTGGGGTGAAACGGACATCAAGCGGACGGGCTGGACGCACGCCCTTGTCCTCCCCGTGGCCCGCCTGTCGGGGATAGTAGCACTCCACTCGCCTCCAACACCTCCACCCGCTCTCCACTGCCCCACCTCGCCATCGGCGTAGCCACTATTCTCTGCCCGCCTCCTCACTGCTCCGCACATGCCACACTCCCGCCCGGCCGTCCATACCAAGCCATATCTCGACATGGCCGCCATCACGCCCGCGCTTTCATAGGAGTTTTGGCCATCGCTTGGAGGAGATTTGGCCGTCGTCGTCGTAGCCGGTGCCAGAGCGGATACGACCACCGCCGACGGATATGGACCACAACAACTTTCGTCGGGTGCTCCAGAGCGGCCACTAGCCGGCCGCCAACCACCCCTGTTGCATCAAGGTGATCATTGCGGCCTCTTTGCCACCACGACCGCAAGGTATTTGACACTTTGCCCACAAAGGTATGGACAGTGGAGATGAATTTTCTTCCATCACTTCATTTATTCATCGGGCGATTCATCCTTGGATGACGAAGATCTTGTGGTGGCTGCACTGGTCATTCACGACCACATTGAACGGCAGCTTCCTCGGTATAGGGGGTCAGTCCCTGGCCGTGCTCTTAACCTGAACCGTAACAGAGCGAGAGGCCACGCCCTGCTCTATATCGATTACTTTGCGAATACCCCGCTCTTCAAACCGGATAAATTCCGTCGCCGTTTTCGTATGGCAAGGAATCTGTTCAATCATATCCGAGAGAGAGTGGTTGCTCATGACCCATACTTCGAGTGCAAGATGGATGGCCTTGGCAAGCTTGGATTCTCCTCTTACCAGAAATGCACTGCGGCCATCCACATGCTTGCATATGGAATTTCAGGCGATTTGGTGGACGAGTATGTGCATATGTTCATTCAAGACAATTTCGATTTGGTTGTAAAACTATTTTATTTAGAGACAATTTCGATTGAGTTGTAAAACTATTTTTATTTTTAGACAATTAATATTTGGACGTGCAAACTAGTTTTGAACATTGCAATATGAATATATGGGCATTTTTGGCCGTGGCAGACAGGATAGGGCATAAGGATACGTCCGCACGTCACCGCATCCTAGGATAGGCCCGGACACGACCCCATTGCCCTACCTAAGCGTACAGAATCCATGTAAAACGGACGTTCGTTTAGGGTCGTGCGGTGGAGTTGGCCTAAGAGGAGGATAAAAGAGAATGATTAAACCATTAGAACAATTTGGTACCCATGCACCCTCCAGCACATATATTCTATTCCATATCGATGGAAAGGAGCCATAAAGAGAGGAGCTGAAAAGCTAACGGAATCTTGCATCTTGCCCATCTCATCCTTCGCCCCACTTGCATACATATATAATTATACTTTGCATTTGTGTTATGCTCTTAATTACCTTATGCGTGCATTGTAGATTACTGCCGATTAATCAAACCAATACTAGTGACCGGTGAGTGAATTTGTCAACAAGCTGGTAGTGACCATGCATCCATATGGAAAAAAGAACATCAACACCAGATGCTCCCAGTAAGTTTTGGAGCTGCCTAGTGGGCATGATGCAATATGTAACTATCTCTATGTTAGCCACTAAGAGGTAACAAAACAAAGTAGTACTGGGCTGCCTTAGGCTGGGTAATCAGAGTGCGATATTTGTGTGGTGGAGTGAAAACAGTGATGCATGCATGCATGGAGCTGCCTAGTTAATTAATTGATTGATTAAAGCAGGCACAAGGAGACGAATTAATAATGAGAGATGAGCATTCCCGCATGTTCCATTCTTGCCACTGGTGATGTATGCTGGGGGACTTGTTTCCACTAACCTAGCTCGACATCTCTCAGTAGCCAGCCACCACAGACAAAATTAATAAAGTGGGAAAAAAGAGAAGAAATGTGTATAAAACAGCCAGCCTCAACACACGGATTTACAAAGTTGACAAAAAGGAGTAAAGAGCATGTTGTTGCCGCTCTCTTTCTCTCACTCGCACAAACGAAGGTGGAAGATGAAGCACACAATTTTTCCGGTGCACAAACACCTCCGCCTCATGAACGACGCCTCGGCCGCACGAACGACCTCACTTTACTAGGCACATACCCGGGCGCGGCCAACTAACGACCTATTAGCTAACAGAAACGTAGTTCACGGAGTCTCCCTGGCCCTCCGGTCTCCCGATGGTGAGCACGCCGGCTCGTCCCCACGACCTGGACACCGTCTCGCCGGTCACCACCGTTGGGCATGGCTTATTCGCGCCAACACTCACCTCCTAAGCTATGAGATTGCCGTCGCCCGAGTTGTTGCAACTTCCGTCGTTGTCGTCGTCGGCCATCTCCGCCTGATGCCACCACGCGCCTCCGTGCACGCAGCGATGTACCGTCTGCTCGCCGCGCCTGAGCCACGGTTGCCGCGTCGCTCGACGTTGAAGCCGTATGCCGCCACCATGCCCGGACTCGCCACGTGCTCACAGCGCTCTGCAACCGCAGCGTCGTGCACCTTCATAGGCCGACACACGGCCCGGAGCTCCATCGCACAGCCGGCAGCGAACGCTGCCCTCGCCGGCACGCCTCCGGCATGGCGAACCACGCCTAAGACAACCAAGCTCTGATACCAAATGTTGTTGCCGCTCTCTTTCTCTCACTCGCACAAACGAAGGTGGAAGATGAAGCACACAATTTTTCCGGTGCACAAACACCACCGCCTCACGAACGACGCCTCGGCCGCACGAACGACCTCACTTTACTAGGCACATCCCCGGGCGCGGCAAGACACCGCAGCCTACCCAAATGAGCTCTCTCACAGCCGACCGGGTGCATACCACGGTCCCGGCGAAGACTACCTCATCTCTGGCTCGTAGGCTAGGCTCATACTGACGCACCGCAAACAATACATCAGGGGGTCTTTTTATACCCGACTGCACACACACGCACAGCCAAGACCCGGCCACCACACCGGCCACCACTAGCACGTACACAGCCGGCTCACCCGCTAACCAAGTCACCACGCACGCACTAACTCCCTCTCCTAGAATCTCTCCAGCAGGACATGCATGGCCAGTGGTTGCACAACTCATGCGACCAACTAACTTATCCATGCAAACGACCTATTAGCTAACAGAAACGTAGTTCACAGAGTCTCCCTGGCCCTCCGGTCTCCCGATGGTGAGCACGCCGGCTCGTCCCCACGACCTGGACACCGTCTCGCCGGTCACCACCGTTGGGCATGGCTTATTCGCGCCAACATAGCATACATATGGGCTGGCATAGCTGTGAAGGCTAGATACTATCATTCAAGACGGGATATCAATTACTCCATCCATAAAGAAATAGTGATCTGAACGCTCTTATATTTCTGTAGAGAAAGAGTACTAGCTAGTAGTACAATTTTGCAAATGGGCATTTGTTGTTGCTATAGTATTAAAAGGAGTTCGTGGGCGGAGCATGCGTCTCAGGTGCGGGCGGGTAGCCATGGTCACTCGGGTGGCATGGTTGCAGTTGTTCAGCATAGGGATACAATGGAGGGGTGTGAGAACCATAGTGCACTACTTGCTTAGTTGTTGTACTGGCGAGGGGTAGCGGCGTCCGCGGATGTTGTTTCCTTCCTTGAGGCTGCGTCGCGGCGTCCCTATTTCCTTCATGTTACTTTAGGTGAAAACTCGATCCTCGGGATCGGAAGGTGGCGGCTATTCGTGGCCGTGCCCTTCTTGGATGCACGGTTTGGTACCCTTTCCTCGGTGGATTGCTCTCGGAGGAGGTCTGTGTCGACCCCAATTGGTTCTTCTTGGTGCATATGTAATTTGCTTGTTGGTTGTTGGGATGGTGTGGCGGTGCCTGGCACCTATGTATCTTGCCATGGGTGCGTGTGTTGTATGTGGTGTTTGGCATGAGTTTGTACCGAATTGTTTGATGCTAGGTGCTTTATATACTATAAAGCAAGGCGAAAGTCTTTTCCAGTATAGTATTAAGAAGTAATCATCTGGTGTGAACTTTGCTAATGTGCAATTTTTTTGAAGTGCAAATGTTTTTCAGTTCCCGGAAAGTAGTATGTACAAAACCTAATAAAGTTGAATTTCCAAGATGCTAGCAAGTAGTGGAAACAGCAAATAAAGCACAAGACAGTGGGATTCTTGAGCTGAAGATGCCCTTATATTAATTGCTGTCTCCCATTGACATCCAGCTAGTACTAATTTACTAAAGAAAAGATGGAACGTTCTTTCTTGTATTTGCAGACATACAAGTACATCACCCCCCCCCCCCCCCCCCCCCCCCCCCCCCCCTCCTTCCCGCCTATAGTGTTAAGGAGTATAATGTGCATTTTTTGAGTGCAAATTATTTTCAGTTGCCAGAAAGTAGTATGTAGGCGACACCAAACCTAATAAATTTGAATTTTCAAGATGCTAGTAAGTAGTGGAAACAGCAAATAAAGTAGAAGGGAGTGGGTTGCCTGAGCCGAAATGCCCCTAGCTTGCTCTCCCCCATTTACATCCAGTTAATTTACTAATGCTAGCATTCTTAGTTGCTAAAGAAAAGAGAAGATGGAATGTACTTTCTTGTTTTGCAAACATACTAGTACATCACACAATTAGAGCCAAAGAAATAATTAGGGAATCCTTCTCTGTTGTGTTTGGACGGCTGAAATGCCGGTCACCACCGACGACGCGAACACGATCCCGTCCCCATAGCGCTGCTGCAGAGCTAGCGACGACGAATTAGCCGCTCCGACAGTGACGACGGGCTGCCCAGGGTGCCGTCGTCCACGACGACGTTGGCAGCCGCGGTGGCCGCCGCGTCCACTGGCATGCACTCCGACGAGGAGGACGAGGAAGAGGTTGAGGAGGAGAGCGCGTCGCTGCTGTTCACGTCCAGGGTGGGGGACAGGGAGGAGCTGATGCAGAGCGTGTGGCGGTGCCGGCAGCTCCGCCAGAGGCCGCTCTTCATCGTCGAGTCATACTCCATCATCGCCGCCTGATCATTACTCCAAACTAGTCTTCATCGACCCCAATTTTGTATTATACTCCCTTCGTAAACTAATATAAAATTGTTTACAATATTAAAATAGTGATCTAAATGCTTTTATATTAGTTTACAGAGTGAGTATTTGACAATAGTTTGTCAGTTTGTTGATCGTCTTGCTGTGGCAGCCAACATTAATTTGTATTTATATGAAAGAGGTTGATTACTTAATTACAATACTCCATTGGTATTATATTTTTTTCATGTAGTTTTCAATTTTAAAAAGAATTTAATATGCTAACAGTTTTATTCTTTTAGCAT
The DNA here is from genome assembly GCF_003073215.2 of Triticum urartu. Classification (NCBI taxonomy): domain Eukaryota; kingdom Viridiplantae; phylum Streptophyta; class Magnoliopsida; order Poales; family Poaceae; genus Triticum; species Triticum urartu. Next base: position 2,861,787 of record NC_053026.1, on the reverse strand, counting down.
GTCACGCCCTGGCAAATAAGACATGTGCATTTTTATTACTAACCATAGAGTGCACTTTATTGACGAGAGTAAAGTTATGTTTTCCTATGGTCTCCAAATCATGTCTCTAGTCGCTATATGACCAAAAGTTTGAAGAGGAAAGCAGCACTTGTTAGATACATAAACCTTTAGCATGTTCTACGCGTTGAAGAAAAACATTATAGGATATAATTAAATTAGTACTCAAATAGTTGCATAGTGGTTGAATCATTTGACACAACAAACTAGCTAGTAAATTCGATATAGAATTAGTACAAACATGGATGGATAATCGAGATGGGCTCTCCCCATGCATGTATGAACACTGCAAACACTGCGTTGGATTGTCTTGCGGTCCTTTTATGATCTGGTAGAAGAGTACTACTTGGTAGTCAAGGCGAGTATTCCCACCATTCCAATGAATAAGACGTGCCCACATCTTAAATTAAAATTTGACTATAAATTTAACCAAGTAAATATGGGTTATACTCCCTTCGTTCCTAAATATTTGTCTTTCTAGTCATTTCAACAAGTGACTACATACGGAGCAAAATGAGTGAATCTACACTTTAAAATATGTCTACATATATCCGTATGTAGTAGTCATTTGAAATGTTTAGAAAGACAAGTATTTAGGAATAAAGGAAGTATGTGACAAAAATTATTCCGCTGAATATGTATTCAAAATAAGTTTTCATAGTATAATTTTTGAGTCATAGAAACATATATCACTGGTCTAATTTAGAATCAAAGTTGGACTTCGGAATCTTTGCACGCCTTATTCATTGGAATGGAGGGAGTATATATTGTTCGAGTTAATCCAATGCCACAGTCGATCTACCGAGGACCAAGCAATCACACAAGCATGACACCGAGATTTGTTAACGAGGTTCACCATCATGGCTACATCCTCGGGGCTTGACTACGGGCGCTCCTCCTCGTGACACCGTCACAATACCGCACCCCAGCCGCCCGGGCGCCGGCACACGCCGCCGGATCCCCCCGCGTGCCCGTGCTATTATGTTGGCATAGGTTACATCGTGTGTCTACCCCCGATATATATGAAAGGCCTAGGATACAAGTGTCCTATTAGGACACAACTCCTACCCTGTCTACACACAGTCCAAAACCAAGTCCAACTATAACCTACCTTGTACAATAATATTCGACACAACTCTAACAAACTCCACCTTGGCGAATATTCTCCACCATCTTGGATTCATCTGTGCGTCGAACCTCCATGTACATTGAACTTGAGATACATCATGAGCTCCGCTGCTACTCCCAGACTCCACATGACTCCACCTGCAACTGTAGTCCCTTCTCGTCTTCCTCACAACCAATACTCAAGCAAAATTAAGTTCCTCAATACTCTCCTTTGTGCTCCCAACTTCCGGAGAATCCGTTCAACACCATCACACACCGACCATTGTTTGCATGAAAATGAACAACTCACATATTGGATGTCACATATAAGAGTTACCTGAACTCAACGTCACCGCTCTTTCTTGACTGCTTGTCTGAAACTTGAAGGAATTTCACCGTCACTTTGTGTCACTCTGAGTCAAATTCACAGTTGTCTCATCCTTTTTTCGGATAGTCTCTGACATGTCCCATCGCTATAGCCCTCCGCCTCCTTCTGCCTTGTCATCCGCACTTTGCCATGTGCACTGAACACCACAGAATATACGGCCATGTACTCTCTCAGCTTTTGACAATTTCAGACTTTCCGCCACTTTCTCAGATTCTCCATGGTCAACTCCTATCCATCAACTAGCACCGATAGACCCAGTCACAAACTTGAATTCGGTACTCGTCAACACTGCTTCAGCACCCTTGCACACTTTGTCTGATCACACGTATGACCACCAGTGCCTTGGTCTGCCGCTGTGTCCCGTGCTTACCGCAAGCCTCGCCGCTATCACCGCGTCGAGCCTCTGCTGTCCTGGCCGAGTCTTCCGGGTAGCTAGCCCACACTGCCTCAACCCCCCACTGCAGAGAACCATCGATCATCACCGACCGATGCCGAGTATCACGCCTCCATCAGACCACTGGTACCCAATCCGATCCATGTGTCTCTCGCTATCCCGCTGAAATAGGCTTCGACTCTCCATGCATTTACGCCGTAGCCCCTCCATCAGCACAGAGTGAAGTCATCCATCAGACTCCGGCTCCACCTTTAACATGACTATGTAGCTGGCCACGCTACCCTGCGCCCTGTCGACTTCAAGCTCTCTCATGTGTACACCGCCTTGAATCAACCCTGCGCCATAGTCTTGTCGAAGCCGCACAAGCCCTTAGACCTGCACCATGTGTTTCCACGCCCCAGAAGTCGGTCACCATCAGCATCACGCTCCTATGTCGTCGTCGCTGAAATCACCACCATCTTCTGCTTTGACCGACATCCTCGTCGATCCGTCAGACAGTCCAGTCTGACCCAGCCGAAATTATCCGACTGCACCATGCTCCACCCTGTGTCGTGTCCGCCTCGCACATCCGTGCATTGCCTTGACGCCCTGTGTATGCATGATCCTTCCACGACATGCTCCGGACTCCTCCGAGCCTTATGCACACGTCGCCATCCTCGGTTCCCGTCCGACTGCTAGTTGAACCACACCACTGCTGCCATGCCAATCTCCTTAGCGTACGAAGCAAAGAACCCAAAACTAGTCCCTGTAGTCCCTTGTGTACGTGTGCAACCAACTGAAATAATTCCATCTACACCTGTAGCACCATGTGACATCCTGACTAATTTTCTTGTTCTATTCTTTTTCACGCACGAGATCAACATGATAGTAACCAGCAGATTCCAAGTTCCAACCTGCTGCAATACCTTCCAGAACTGATTTTTTCCTTAACAAACCTCTTATGCCATTGCAGCTTCTCCCCGTGTTTAGCAACATGTAGCATGTATCCAAGCAAGGGCCTCCAGCGGAAGCATCACAACACCTCGTAGCCTACGCATCGGTTTTTTCCGCCTTCACGGCCTTACCCCGCAGATCGGGCCCAACCGCATGCTTGGCCAGCTAAGTCGGCCTCCGCGCGACACCTGCGCACCCGCTGCTTGCTGCTGTTTTCCGATTGAACTGCGGCCGCTGCTCGTACGTACGCTTGTCAGCCCTTGGACTCGTGTCGCTTCACATAAACGCTGTCACCATCGAATTCGTTCGAGACTCCTCCTGCCGCCGCACTCGCGCCTGTAAGCCGCTCCGCACCTTGGGCCCTGCTGGCACGCCAGATCCCGTGCGCCTGACCTAGCGCCGCCACCGCTGTTGTTGCACGTCCCGCTGCCTCGGCTTGCTTCTCACGCGACAATCTCGATCGATACTCGCCAAGACTCTGCTGCTTGGATGCTCCGCCGCCGCTAATTCCGATCGATCTAGACTTGCATCAACGCCTCGCACTGCCACATGCATATGCGCCTTGGTTGTGCGCTCACCTGTCGACCCACTGATCGATCGCCGCAAGTCCCGCCTGCCGCATGATTTCCATTGCTTCTTTTTCGATCTCATCGATAGCTTCCGTGCTCCACCACTTCCGCCGAAGGAATTTCTCCCGTTGATCAGCCTAGGCTTCAACCATTAATTCTTTCGCATGTCGTTACCGAAGCTCCACGACGCATACACCTCGAGATCAATCTTCACGACCTCAAACCGAACCTTGCTCATGATACCACTTGTTAGCTAGAGTTAATCCGAGGCCATAGTCGATCTATCGAGGACCAAGCAATCACACAAGCACGACACCAAGATTTGTTAACGAGGTTCACCATCATGGCTACGTCCCCGGGGCTTGACTACGGGCGCTCCTCCCCGTGACACCGTCACAATACCGCACCCCGGCCGCCCGGGCGCCGGCTCCCCCCGCGTGCCCGTGCTATTATGTTGGCATAGGTTACATCATGTGTCTACCCCCGATATATATGAAAGGCCTAGGATACAAGTGTCCTATTAGGACACAACTCCTACCCTGTCTACACACAGTCCAAAACCAAGTCCAACTGTAATCTACCTTGTACAATAATATTCGACACAACTCTAACATATATGCATGTTCTTTAACTACACATCATGCTGCATGTGTATCAGGTTTATTTAGATATCCTTTTCAGCGGTGAATTATTTATATAGCTTTAGACAAATTGTGTTGCACGCAGGCCTTACTTAAGCTGAAGCACACTATACAATAATGCGAGCTAGTAATATATATTGCACATGTCGTTAGCCTTAAAAGGTTTTCATTTATTAAAGTTGTGATTTTCTTCACAAATTATTATGGATGAGAGCAATTGGTGAGGCGGTTGCTTAGAGACTAAGAATTGAAGTGCAAGCTAGATTTCCTTCAAACAAAATATTCGACCGTGTCACACGCAGAGATGCATAGAGAAAGAAATAAAGGAAGAAGCACTAACTTATAGAGCTAAGGATTATGGATGAGGCATGCATGGAGCTAGCCTTTTTGGTCTCTAGCCTCGGTGCTCCGATATCCAAATGGACCCTACGTACCTCCATCCACCCATATGATCTTCTAGCATAAAACGACAACTTAAAAACAGGCCGCTACTCTTTGTAAATTAATATAAGACGCTTTTTGACACTATGATAGTGCCAAAAAACAAATTAAACCATAACCCTTTTTACCCTCTGATAGTACTATTGCTCTTTTCTTACGCAAATGACCAAATTAAATCAAAACCAAACGGTTTATTTATCAGTTAACCAGAAGTCTTCCAGTACATATATTTACAAATTTCCTAGATCAGTGCATGCATATGTATGGAACAAAAAGTCAATTCGGCCCATTTAATTTGTTCCAACAACAAAAGCCCTCATGTGTTACATGTGTACATATACCAGTAGTTAGTAAAAGCACTCAACTAATCTGATGATCTGCCCATCACTATTAGGGAAAAACCTAGCAGTAGCGCTGGTTTTTGGCCTAGCAGTAGCGTGGGGGGCCGCGCTACTGCTACGGCGCTACAGCTAAAGGTTAGCAGTAGCATTGGTTTACACGCGCTACTGCTATACCTACTTAGTAGTAGCGCGTCTTGCAGAAAGCACTACTAGTAATTACTAGCAGCGTGCCTCTCTGCCCGCACTACTACTATTATTATTATGTATTCTATTTTTTTATATTTTATGTCGTATTCATACATCATTATACAAGTTTTCATACAGTAGCAATTTAGAGATTGTTTCTACATCATAATAATGACTTGGTCACTTAGGATCCATCCACTTAAAACTAATCCACGATTCTTTCACCCAGTGATATAATAACTCATCATCATCATCATCATCATCACAATACATCATTGTCATATAACAACTTCTCATGATCATCATTTTCGTCCATGAGACATCATATAACAACTTGGTCACTGATCATAATCACAACTCCTTCTCCTCATCATCATCAACTCTAACACATTGTAGCACATAATAACACATTGTAACTAGGACCTACTCCTCTTTCATAGGACCTGCTACCCTCTCTAAGGTAAAATAGCATAATATAAGATAGGCCCTGACTCTCCATTATAGAGAATGGAGATTATCCTGTCTCCAATTCTTACGCTTCGCACAATGTTGCTTCCAAGTAGCTCCCTATGATTGTTCATACATTTTTTCCATTCTTTGATTGACATGTCTTCATCGGTTTTAGAAATCCGGTATGAACAATTGTGAAGCCTAGGCAGACTTGGCCGTAAGCTAATAACATCAAGCCGACCTTTCAGAAACATCAGACCATGCACACAATCCTTCAGGATTTTATGTTGAAAAACATAATAATAACATCGTAGTTAGCAATGTAGTTTAGCTTTAGAAGAATATATGCAAAAGATGCACGGATGTTGTAATAGTAAAAAATCTTACCATGCCATCTCCATGGATGTTACCATAGTTCAACACGTGCACTAGTGACACGTATTGACCATAATGTGCAAGAGTTTCATAATTGATATTGTAATTCTCAACATCAATAATAAATGAGATAAAATGATCTTTCTCCTGATAAGTTAATTATGCGCCATCGGTGTAGTAGGTTCTATCTACCATCTTCCGTATATTTTTTGAAGAATGAAAATAAGTTGTCAACTACTCCATCCGTCCGGAAATGGATAAAATTGATGTATCTATAACTAAAATAAGTGTAGATACATCCATTTTTAGGACAAGTATTTCCAGACGAAGGGAGTATTTTGAAGTAAAAAATATAAATTACTTAATAAATATGTTTGAGAAACTCACATAGGGGTAGAAATGTAAGCGTATCAACAAGGACCCGAATGTCCATATTCTCTTCGTCGATGGCAGGATCGCCAAGTGCAAAGTGCTCCCCTATTTGGGCAACCAAAATGGGATACGCTCTCAGAATTGTATAGATTTACAGTAAAATCATAACCATGATGGGTCCCTAGGTGAACTATCTTTGTCTCCATATTTTCATGATCTTCAAAATCCAGCTTCTCCAAGACATAGCGTCTTGCATGGCATGGGATAAGCTAGTCGTAAAAGACAGTAATTACATGTCGAAGAAGCAGAAGTCGTGTTTAATTATGAAAAAACACTCCTCGTCGTTGCGTACGGTTTCAACATCGAAGGTCTCAAGGAGCTTAATACTGAAGCGCCTACCTTCTACCAGGTGAGGCCTGTTGCACAGACCCCGGTCGTCGCCACACCAGTCGCACTCCGGGAACCTATCGTCATCGTCAGACATTTACTATGTTCATAATTCAAAGATTAAACTTGTACAATTCAATATATGTACTACAAAAACTAAATTAGATCATTATTATTCATCATGGGTTGACTATCGGTCTGTCGACTTAAAGTCAACCAAAAATGACGTTAAATGCTCTTTCCGGCATTTCCAACGCACTCAATATTTTCTATATTATAGCACAAGCCATGCCAAAATTGACGGAAAAATCCGGCATGACATTTGCTAAAAAAGGACATATCGAGCGCCTGAAATTTGCCAGAATGGAAATTAATCAACACTCCAGCAAAACATAGGCCACTCGAAGGTGTTCCCTGCAAACATGGCCTCTTGGGCAAGCACATACCCTATTTGATCAACACTAGATATACATGTTTATGTCTACATCATATGATAATTCAAACTTGATGGTCATTGCATTTCAATGGTTGAAAATATGAACAAAAACAATTCAAAATATCTTATATATAATTCTAACATAACTAAATTTGCCAATATAGGTCTCTCTCTAAACTAGTTCTATTAAGCACTTACTAAATAAACTAGTTCTATTAAGTACTTACTAAATAAGCTAGTTCTATTAACCACTTACTAAATAAACTAGTTCTATTAAACACTTACTAAATATAAACTAGTTCTATTAACCACTTACTAAATAAACTATTTCTATTAAACACTTACTAAAAATTGTATTACCCTAGTTCTACCCTAAATTTTCTTACTTCTATTACTAAATTTAATACCTAAAAATTTATATTCTTAAAATTTCAAAAACAGAGGGAACTGGAGGGAGTAGGAATGAAGGGAGGGGTGAGTGAGGGTGGAAGGGAGGAGGCGGACGGACGTGGCAGGGAGGAGGAGGACGAATGAGGCACGGAGGAGAGGACGGACGAGGCAGGGAGTGAGGAGGGACGTGGAGGGATGGAGGGATCGGGAGAGCGACGAGAAGAGGAAGGAGGTGGAAGCTGGAGGGATGGAGGAACTACCTCGGTGGAGGAGGAGCAGTAGCGTCGGCGGCGGCAGGCGACTACGATGGTCGGGGAGGGCCGAACGTCGGCGGCAGCGGACGACGGGGTGCGTGGGGAGTGAGAGTGGGAGTGGAGAGGGGGAGAGTGAGGGGTGGACGGTGGAGAAGATATGATGAGTTTAGCAGTAGCGCGTCTTAGGGGAAAGCGCTACTTCTAAATTACCTAGCAGTAGCGTGTTTCAGGGGGAAGCACTACTACTACACTTAGCCTGGCGACAATGGTGGGGCAATTTTAGTAGTAACACTCTTTGTCCTTGCCGCACTGCTGCTATGTCTATAGCAGTAGCGCCTGCTGTGGACACGTGCTACTGCTAGGTAGCAGTAGCGCCTCATTTTATCCAGCGCTACTATTAAGGTTCTGTGTATAAGGTTTTCCCTAGTAGTGCATGGTGTTTTTTGCATCATGTATATGTAGTACTAAAGATGCATCGATGGTGTGCATCTTATTTATGCTACAAATCAAGTGCATAATTTGAAGTGCTTCTTGTGCGTGTTTAGACTTGATGGTGGTGTGGTTTCATAGATGATCCGGTTGCCATATACAATTGGGTAACTTTTAAGTTGTGCATCATCAAGGAAGTGACGCAGACGCAATTATTCAACCCTTCACTTTACTTCATTTGGGAAAGTAAGGATGTCTGCTGAATCATGCACAAGATCATTGACAAGTGACCTCACACGAGCTTTCTCCAAGGAGTGACCTCGCACTAATGAATACTTAATGATATATAAATGATTTCCTTTGCCATTTGCCAGTTTCCAGAGTTAGGTATCCAAAGCAATGGATGCATGGATTTCCTACTAGACAATGCACGGTTTAAACCATTTAGTTGTTGATGTTTTTCATGTGAGCCAGCTAGATAGCTGACCATGTTGTATGTATGTACGTCACGATCGGTCTTTGTAGACTCAAGATTATTGTACACACACCATGCATGACAGAAGCGGATTTGTGGCACGCTGGTCTCAGGGCACCGAGTCCGTCGTGCGTGCTTTTATTTTTGGTTTTTGATTTTTAATTTTTTATATCTTTTGAACAAAAAGTCTAAATTAAGTTATGTTTTCGTATTCATGTTCCTTGTGATGAGAACTTTCAAATAAGATCTGTTTTGAATATGTTTTGATAAACTTTGAAAAAAACGTAAAGTTTCAACTCTTGGAACTTAGTGCGAGGGACCGATAAAATCATGTCTTTTTGGCCTACGACCGACAAAAAATGCCATATAATTTTATCTATGAAACTTGATGAGAGTACGCGAGAAAAATCGCAAGTTTCAGTTGAAAAACCGTAAGTTTCAATGATTGAAACTTAAAAATTAATGTGCACTCGTGCGAAATCCAACTACTTCACGAATCGCGAGGCAATCGAGCGGTCGGGCGGGGGTTGGCAGGTGCGTGCCCCGGCACCTCCGTGCCCTTGCGAATTTCCACATGCATGTCGAGGCCTTAATGGAAAATAATCCATATGGCGAGCTTATGTACACTAATACATAAATGTCCCTTTATTGAACGACACCAAGATAGACTCCTAAATACACATCGAAAAAACTAACGCCCACACGTGTGGCATATTGCACATCCCCCACACGCCTCCTTTACCACTCATTTTATCACATGTGAACAGATGACATCAGTAGGAATCTTTTTGGTTTTCGGCTTAAAAATGTTTTATCTCCTAATTAAAAAGTCAAATTAAAAATTCGTTTCACCATTAAATCCGTCTCGACGAGATCTTCAAAAATAGACCCCATGTTGATATGTTTCAATGAATTTTTTTTTGCCCAGAAGTTGCCATAATGTTTACACTGTAGTTAGTGCTCAAACTAAAGTTGCCATGTGGCAATTTCAGTTTGTAGAGCATGGCAATTTTAGTATTTTGATGATAGCAACTGCAGTAGTTTGACCATGAAAAATATTTTTTGTATGAACCATGGCAATTTTAAGTGCATGTATCATGGCAATATTAGTTTATGGTTCATGGCAGGTCTAGTTTCTTAATTTCCTGTTTTATAAATGTCAAAATTTACTTTTAAATGTAGAAGAAAATAGTTAAAATATATCATGGCAACTTCAGTGTAAACACCATGGTAATTCATGTGCAATAGACATGGCAACTTTTAACCGGAAAAAAATCATCGAAATATATTGATATGAGATCTAGTTTCGAAGATCTCATTGGGAGAGATTTAATGGTGAAAACGGATCTTCAATCGGTTTTTTTATTTAGGAGATAAAACATTTTTAAAACAGAAAACCCAAAAAGATTCCGACATGCATGCATGCGGTGACGTGGCGCAGTCTATGTACTATAGGTGTGTGGGCGGATTTCGCTCCCACCACACGTGTGGGCGTTAGCGTTGTTCATATACATCTCATATGCATTTATTTGGAAACACTCGTGTGTCATAAAGAGGTGGTCATACCTGATTTTCCCTAAAAAAATGTTATATATCACATCTGGTTGTTCAATAAAAGCTGTGTTCCATGTCGATACCCATGTCACTCTCTCCCACCTCTCTCCCACCAAAACACCCCTCACGCCGATACCCATGTCGGCTTCTGTTCCACCTCTTCCATCATGCCTACTAGGTTCCCATTGGCTTTTGCAACGACGACTGCCAAATCATACGCATGTGGGTGCCACGTCCTCATGGCCGAAGAAGAGCAACCTAGGTCTACTACTACCAATGTGACAAGATGAGCCGTTGTCCATGGTGAAGCTAAGAGGTAGTGGCAACTTCTTCAACAAAACCGTCGGGTTGATTTTTGAAGTGGCGTGGTGACATTCGAGCATTAGAGCATCATTTTGGTGCGTTTTAAACCTTTAACTAGTATTTTTATATGAGTCAATCTTTGATATTGTCTTGTCGTTGGCTACTTAATTTTAAATGGAAGGAGGTAGGTAAGTGTGTCCCCTTTTACAAAAAGAGGGGAAGACCCTCGGCCTCTACATCAAATAATGCACATAACCTTATATTATTAATTATAGAAAACAACGAGAAAATCTTCTTACATGGAGGAAAAAGAAAAACCTTGAGGCCATCCAATAGGACATGCCTCGCAATAGCATCCCCGTTATGCTGCACCAATGCTCAATGCATCATGTCAGACCCATCTAATCCGACAAATCTCAACACCATTATGTTGCACCAACCCGCGCGCCGCTGCGTACGATTCGTGCATAGAAATGAGGATTTCGGCTTACTGACCACCATAGATGAGACACCCACCACCGGTGCTAGGGTTTCACCCACGCTCGATGCCGATGTCGATCTTTGATCCTCTAGGTAAAACTGTCCCTAATGAGCATGGCAAACCGTTTCTAATGACATATATCCGACAGTGTTAGCTAGGTGGTGTCACATTGACATTACATATTGTTAGAGAGCCAACATCAGTTAGATGATTAGGAGGGTGATTCTACTTTTAGCCCACTGGGGATAACCACATTGTTGCCAACGGCTTTGATTGCTCCATGAAGGCGGAATATTCTTTCAGTGAAGAGACAACAAGGTACGTGTGTGTGCTAGGTGTTGTTTTAAATTTTTGCATACATGGGTGTGCATAGGTACCTAGATTGCCTTCAAAATCTGAAAAGAAATGATGACGACGACAAAATGAAACATGAATGTAACAATCGGTCAGGATAGGAACGCCTATGATGATATGGTATCTTCCAAGTAAAAGGGAATCTCCATGGATCTATAATTCAGGCTAGCTGATACGAACAAAGGCTCACTGTACCTCAACTAGCGCTTAGTGCATGTTGGTGGAGGAACATGCTCTAATCAAGCCAAAGTTAGGTAGACACTATAGCTTAGTTGTATGTACACAAACAGCTAGCTGCTCAGTTCATGGATATATAGCTGAAAGACCCATCTAGGGCACCACTCTTGTTATGTTTGTAAACATGCAGTAAAAGTTGTAAATTACCATTTCGCGGATTTTGAAATCAAAATCCAGCCCATGGCAGGAAAAATGCAAATTAATATAGTTATTGTAGTAATTATTTTAACATGTTTGTTATTCGTAAGTTGCCTGAAAATGCCATGGGCGTTAGTTAATTTTGATGGAGAGGAAGGGGAGAGCTACGGAGCCGATGTGCGTCCCTGGTGAGGCCTTGTTAGAAACTCATCGGAGTGCCGTCTGAGGCGAGGAAGCAGGTTAACTAGTGCGGATGTCATTGTGACGATTGCTCAGATTGGACAACGAACTGAGCCTGAGACAGGGACACCACCACCGGCAGTGGTGTCGCCAACAAGGGCTCGTCAAGACCTAGTGACAGCTTTGCCGCAAGAGAAGAGTCCATGTGAAGGGCAAGAGGGAGCTCGAGAGGAAGAAGGCGATGCCTGGACGTAGGTTGGAAATCCAAGGACCGAGAAAGTCGACTAACGCCAAAAAAAATTGTACGACAACTCGCAAATAGTCGATCCTTACTTTAAATGTGAGGTGACCTTTCCGACATAGAGTTCAATTTTGTTACTCATGTTTCTGAACTATGTTCGAACCCAGGTTTGAAATATTTAGAGCACATATATGTATATTTAATATGTATGTGAATATGGTGGGAAAAACCAGACGTTCGATGACTGTGAGTCGATTCTTTGTTTCATGGTTGCACCATCACAAGCTCAGGTACACCAGATAATGCACTCTTGAACCGTGGAACTATTAACATTATTCATACTTACACACTACATCCATGCTACATTTTTGCATGCGTATATATGCACCATGCAAATCCAAAGAAATTTGATTCAATGTTTTGAGAATCCACCGAATAGAAGAGGTCCTAAAGGTGACGGAGGAAAGGACACAAAAGCTGTGGCTAGGCGCCCTTGCTCACCTGCTGCTAGCTGTACATACGTACGATCGATCGGTCGATCAGTAGATGGATGGCGATAAGATCCTGCAGGCGCAGGCCGAAGATTGATATGTCGGATGGTGCACCGGCCATTTGTTTCTTTCATATGTGCTCCTCTCCATAGCTCTGCTTTAGTTGGAAGATCGACACGTCTGGTCCTGGATGGTGCATGATTTCCTGGTATCTCGGGATCCGTACGTACTACAGTCGGAGGTAGGCTGGCCTCGGAATCTGTGCTGCATGCAAAGTGGTTTGGTGTGAGTGTTGGTCCAAAAGAAGAAGATATAGAGGAGCTGACACCCTAGATATCATCCTGTCACCATGACGAGCTATCTTGCTTGAGATTTTGCTAAGATCCACCACACATGCCCCAGCATGCATGCTCATCGATGCTTTATATTGAAGATCTTTACGTCTTTTCAGGCACTTATTTACAAGCGTGACCCATACTACCTTGAAGAACAACAAGCATATCCCGGAAACTTTGCACACCAGAGATATCCAACTTAAAATCATTGATTTTCGACCATCTCTAGATTGAAGAGCAAGAGCTAATTGTCACAGTCTTACAGTACAATGTCTCTAATTAGCAACATCTTCTTCTAATCTCGAAAAAAGATAGTACTCCCTCCGTCCAGATGCGTAGGGCATCTAAGCAGCTGCATCGCAACCTAGGGCATAGAGATTGGATGGAGGATATTAAACCAAAACTCAATGGCAATAACTACTCCTATGTGCCCCGCTTGGAAAATTGGGAGGAGCCAACCACTGCGTACTTTCCCATGTCATTAATTTCTAGAGAGCAGCATGCAAATCCTCTCTAGACTAGCCACAATGAAGAGTAACTTAGACTCAATAACATATGCACGTTACTAGTCCATGTTACTACTCCCTCCGTCCGAAAAGGTTTGTCCCTTAAATGGATGTATCTAGCACCAAATTAGTGCTAGATACATTCATTTGAGGGGCAAACTTGGGACATGTTTTTTCGGACGGAGGGAATACCTCTATAGTGGGGAGTAACATATGTGTGGTGTCATGCAACACTTTATTTATTAGGTTGTAGACTTATCTTTTTTTGATATGTGCGATGTTACTCATACTATGAGTAGCTATGTTACCACATGCCTCTTTTTCTCATTAATTACTTGCCACATCATCTATTTTGTCTAGTATGTGATGTTATCATTTATGTTACTCCCACTGTGTGTAGTCTTAATGTGTCAGCCAATTATCAGTATTAATTGTCGGTGGTATCGGCGACAATTAATATGGACCAGGGAGCAGCTAATTATGACCTTCTTCATAATTAGAATTTACTTATTACTGCAATTTCAATCTTTAGGGAGATTTTCTAATGAAGCTTTAATTTTAGGAGACAAAAAGTTTTAGAAAATTGATTTTCCTATGGACCACTTTGCACTCAGTTAATCAAAGAGATTTTTTTTCTTTAAGTTAATTAATTATCAATCTAAATAAGAAACCAAAATCATATGGGCAGGCCAAGATGCCCTTAGAGATGTTCTAGAAGATGTTGTCTGATTGGCGATAAGTTTAACCTGTAAATCTAGCTGTTTTTTCGTTTATGGACTATTGAAAAATAGGTTACGCACTTGTAATTTACATTTCTGTTGTCCTGGGCCTTCTCCCTTGTTCTTTTTGCACGGAATAGAAATGGACATTCTTTTCCCAAAGATTTCAGGTTCAGACTTCATCAACAATGTACATATACACGTGGGAAATTTGATAAATTTTTCATGACTTTTGACTTGAGTGGGTTATTATTTAGTTTTGAGTATAATAAAACACAAAAGTGCACACATCGTAAAACTCCACCAACTATAATATACAACAAAAAAGGTACTGCAATCCACTAGCTTTCCCCGATGAAATCAGCAATTGTTCTCCATGCATCTCATTCCAATCAATTTAAACTACATACCTTGAGCTGGCTAGACAATGACACTTAAGAGCTACACCGAGCTAAGCAGGCAAAATAATCTCTTTCTCTGTCGTTTGCTTTAGTTAGTTTGGCCTTTACTACTGCTTTGCTTTGCCTCCTCTGATTCCATTTCCATTGTTCCATCCTTTTCAGCTAGCTATAGCTCGCTAGCTAGTGATGCACCGAATACCCACCCTTTTTTATTTATTTTCTTTTCTCTCGTCAGGGACAACTAGGGGACAAAGCAAGGACACATCGGTTGACCGGGGCCATCTGATCAGATATTACACCACGTCAAACGGTGGAGGAACTACGACGCTGTAAAATGGAAACGTGGTTGAACGTCTTTTGCAAATTAAAAGGGTGTGACAACGATCTCCGTTGCGCCATGTGGCTACACTTGGCTCATCGAAATCAGCTTGACAAAGACGTTACTTCCTCACAAGAATTTTGCTATTTTATTTGTCATTTTGGAATATATATTAGCTTCATATAAAGAAATTTGGACTGTTTCAGACCTGACCAGTCGCGGAACGCCGTTGAGACGACTACTGGCATCAAACAATGGTGGACTAATCTCTCTCACGGTATGAAAAGCAAAGAGTGCGCGGAAGGAAACATGCAGTAGCTAACAAACTTTACCTCAAAGGAAGACGGCTCCTTCCCAAGAAAACCTTAGGGTTCCTTTGCCTCCCGCTGGTGCCGCCACCGGTCCGCCTCGTCATCGGTGACCTTAGGGCCATGGCGGCGCTGTGGATCCCGGCCTTTGTCGGCGGGAGGGCTTCGTTTTTAGATGTTTCTTCAAGTTTTGTAAGGGTTTGTGTCCTCCTCAAGAAGACGAGACGACGGCGGCTCCTTGAAGATGGAATAAGGTTTTCCCCGCCTAGTCCCCATTCCGGTGGTGTGTCTATCATCGTCGGTGGGCGTGTCGAGGTGTGTCTCTGGCAGATCTATCCTTGGTGGGTTTACTCAGATCTGGTCGTATTTCGTATACGTTTGTGTTTCTTCAGGTTGGATCCTTCCGACCTACGCTACTCTTCATCGGGGGCGGTTGCTGTTCTGTTGCGCTGGTCATATGGGGCCTTAGCACGACGACTTCCCGACTGTCTACTACAACAAGTTTTGCCTGGCTCCGACGAGGGAGGGGCGATGATGGCGACGCGTCTTCGGCTCGCTTCAGTGCTTGTAGTCGTCACTAGGTGGTCTACGGACCTGGATGTAATTTTTATTATTTCTAGTGTTCGTTGTATTGCCATGATTGAAGATGAATAGATTGGAAGTTTTCTTGCAAAAAAAAAAGCAAAGAGCGAAAGACAGGCTTGGCACTCACTTTTTACACGATCTGGTATCTATGGAACGACCGCAACCGTCGGATTTTGAATATATACACATGATGGCGGTCAGTATATATAGCATGTTTAACTAGAGATGTTTTTTCCTAAATTTTTTTGTCTTGAGTGTGTTTCCTCTTTGTCGAGTTCCTTGCCTGGTCACACTTGTGATCACTAATTGTAATTTTCCCCATTCTTAATGAGAAACCGGAGCACCGACCGTCTTCAATAAAAAAACACAGCTTACAATTAGCTAGTCATATAGCGAGTTAATTAATCTTTATGTTTACAGATAATACCTTTTTTGCTGGACGTGTTTACAGATGATACTATTTGTCTTAATTTTATGTCGAAACCGGGGTTCTCTGATAAAAGTATGAACTTTTTCCGACTGAATTAGAGACCTAGTAGTAGCTTTCATTTCAACAATGCAAAAACAAGATATTTATTTTTGCTTCAAAGGCATTGGTATTTGGCTTGAAGTAGAAGCACCACTAGAATAATTTGATCCAGTGGGGAAATGGCTAGAGATAGCAGATGAGACACGACTATGCACCCATATCCAAAAGAACTAAATGGCATCTATAAGCATGGAGTACAGTACCACTTGAATAGAATTAAGAGGAGGAGGATAAAAGAGAATGATTAAACCATTAGAACAATTTGGTACCCGTGCACCCTCCAGCACATATATTCTATTCCATATCGATGGAAAGGAGCCAGAAAGAGAGAATCGTGCCTTCTCATCCTCCTCCTCACTTGCATACGTATAGTATACTTATATTTTGCATTTGCATTATGCTCTTAATTACCTTATGCATGCATTTTAGATTACTGCTGATTAATCTAACCAATACTACTGACCTGTGAATGGATTTCTCAACAAGCTGGTAGTGACCATGCATGCATATGGAAAAAAGAACATCAACACCAGATGCTCCCAGTACATAATTAAGGATGGCATGCACTAAGTAAGTTTTGGAACAAGCAGTTTGCTAGCTAGTGGGCATGATGCAATATGTAACTATCTATTTGTTAGCCACTAAGAGGGAAAAAAACAAAGTAGGTTGCCTTAGGCTTGTGAATGAGAGGAGGATATTTGTGTGGCAGCGTGACATGAGTGATGCATGCAGCTGCCTAATTGATAATGAGACAAATTAATAATGAGTGATGAGCATTCCCCCATGTTCCATGCTTGTCACTGGTGGTGTATGCTGGGGGACTCGTTTCTACTAACCTAGCTAGACCACTCAGTAGCAAGCCACCACACACAGATTCAAAAAGTAGACAAAAAGAAGTAAAGGAGCTTACATATGTGCTTCCATAGTTGTGAATGCTAGATATTATGAGAAGAATATGAATTACTAGCTAGTAGCACAATTTTGCAAATGGGCCTTTGTTGTGTGTGACCATAGTGCTATAGTATTTTTTTTTCGAAACCGTTATAGTGCTATAGTATTAAGGATCAATGGCCAAGCCAGCCGAAAGAATATGTGGGGTCATTGCTTATTTTTTAAATATTCATAGTGTACAATAATTATAACCAATGTTCCTCAAAAGCTGTGGGGTCAATTGAGCCACAATTTGTGCATAGAATGGACTGTTAAGGAGTAATCCATCTAGCCGCCTCCTCCAAAAAAGAAAATCCTAGGGTCCTGCCTCCCACCGGCGTCGCCGCCGGTCCGCCTCGTCTCTGGTGGCTTTAGGGCCATGGCAGTGTGGTGGATCCCGGCCCTTGCCGGTGAAAGGTCTCTATTTTTAGGTGTTCCTTCGAGTTTTGTTAGAGTTTGTGTCCTTCTCAGGAAGAAGATACAATGATGGCTCCCTAAAAATGGCACAAGGTACTTCCTCCCCTTTAGCCTTTGTTCCGATGGTGCATCTAGCATCGCCGCTGAGCGTGTGGAGGTGTGTCTCCGGAGGATCTGTCCTTGGTGAATTTTGCCCGGCACCGGCGAGGGAGGGGCGATGCCGGCGGCACCTTAGGCTCGTTTTAGTGTTTGTAGCCAATGCTAGGTGGTCTATGGATCTGGATGTAATTTTCATATTTCTGGTGTTTGTTGTACCGTCATGATTGAAGATGAATAGGTCAAAAGTTTTCGCGTGAAAAAAGAGTAATCTATCTGGTGTGAACTTTAGTAATGTGCAATTTTTTTAAGTGCAAATGATTTTCAGTTGCCGGAAAGTAGTATGTAGGTGACAAAAAACCTAATAAAACTTGGAATTTTCAATATGCTAGTAAGTAGTGGAAACAGCAAATAAAGCAGAAGACAGTGGGATGCTTCGGCTGAAATGCCTCCAGCTTGCTGTCCCCCATTGACATCGGAACCAGTTAATTTACTACTAGTAGTATTAGTAGCTGCTAAAGAAAAGATGGAATGTACTTTAGAGCCAAAGAAATAATTAGGGATGGATGGATTCCTCCTCTGTTGTGAAGGCTGAAAAGGCTCCCCCTTCCCGCCTATAAATAGGAACCGGCTCCTCTAACTTAGCTACTGTGAAGTTAGGAGCCTAACTTAGCCACATTTCATCCGTTGTATCTAGAATAAATGGCTGAGATCTATCACTACAGTTCTTAAACAGTGTCAATTGCTACAGGTAACAAACAGTGATTTTAGCTACAGTGCTCGTCCAAACAGTATGCTACAACCCATGTGAACAGTGCAGAATTTTGGCCATCTATCTTCCATCTGATGGTTTACAGACTAAGTTAGGGTACTGTTTCCCTAACTTCATAGGAGCGAAGTTAGAGGAGCCAGTTGCCTATAAATAGCCTCACAACCCCCCTCACCACCTCACTCATCTCACTCACTACTTCTCCAACACCAGATCAAGGTGCGATCTTCATCGATCTTCTTCTTCGGCTGCGATCTTTCTGTTGGTCATTCGAGATGACGGTGGCCGTGTGCCATGTCATGCCGGCGCTGGACGTCGCTCCTCGTCACACTCGCCTGCCGGCGCCGATGCCACCGCCGCAGCAGCTGGACATGTGGAGCGCCATCCAGGCCCCAGCCAACAACGACTGCGCCAACAAGCCCGAGCCGCCGGCGATTAAGGCCAAGGCCACTTGCCCGATGGCGACGGTGCGGCGGTCCATGAGCCACGAGAGCCTCAGCCTCTGCACCGAGAGCCTCGGCTGCGAGACTGGCACCCGCGGCGACTTCCTTGACCTGGCATCCCGGCTCTACGCGCCGCCCCCGCCCCACACAACCGACGATGCCGTCGCCGCCGACTTCTTCTCGCCGCCGGCATTGGATGACCAAGAGGAGGAGAAGGATGAGGCAGCGGGCGAGCTGACACTGAAGGCGGTGCAGTACCACCGCGCCCGGCCGCAGCGCGCGTTCCCGCCACCGCTGCCGTCCATGTCTCGCCGCGGCGGTGACGACGGCGGACCGTGCCTGCGGGTGCGCCCGCACCGCCGAGACGGGCGCCTCGTGCTGGAGGCTGTGGCCGCGAAGCCCCAGGGCTACCTCCATGCCCAGCGCCAGGATGGCCGCCTCAAGCTCTGTTTCGTGGACTGCTCCCCTGCCTTGGGATCTGTTCTCGACCACCAGAAGCAGAGCATGGTGCAACAGCCACACCAAGAAGAGATGCTGCAAGGACGCAATAGCGTCGACGAGGAACAAGATGTCTTCGAGGAGGAGGACGAGGAGGACGAGGTGGAGGTGGTAGACAGGGGCACGGTGGTGGAGGTAGTTGCGGCGTCTGGCAAGGCGCAGCGGTGCTCCAGGATCGTCATCAACAAGTTCGTGGGCGGCGCGCCGACCACCACAGACGACGCGTCGCCATCACGCTGCTGCAGAACTACCGAGGACGAATTAGCCGCTCCGACCGTGACGCCAGGGCTGCGCCGGGTGCCGTCGTCCACGACGACGCTGGCGGCCACGGTGGCGGCCGCGTCCACGGGCATGCAGTCCGACGAGGAGGACGAGGAAGAGGCTGACCAGAAGGGCCAGGAGGAGAGCGCGCCGCTGCTGTTCACGTCGCGGGTGGGGGACAGGGAGGAGCTGGTGCAGAGCGTGCGGCGGTGCCAACAGCTCCGGCAGAGGCCGCTCTTCATTGTGGAGTCATACTCCATCATCGCCGCCTGATCACTAATCCAAACTAGCCTTCAATCTTGTGTCGCACGGGCTAGTTTGAGAATGTCAATTTTGTACTGTATATCTGTTTGTTAGGGTCTGTTTGGTTCCAAATAAATCACCAACTTATAAGTCAGATAAGTGAAAAAAATGACTTATTTTGCCAAACATACCTAACTTATAAGTCACCTCAACTTATAAGTCATGAGTTGCTCCACCCCAACTTAAAACTTATAAGCCACCCCCTTTTGCGTGGGTTTCACCACCTTTACATAAAAAAACAAGGTAGGAAGGTGTGGTCAGGTGACTTATAAGTCAGGTGACAACCAAACAGACATGACTTATAAATCATTGGTTTAAGTCAGGTGACTTATTGAAACCAAACAGGCCCTTAATCGTCTTGCTGTGGCAGCCAACATGAATTTATATGAAAGAGGTTGATTACTTAATTACTACTACATTACATTGGTATTATATATTTTTTCATGTAGTTTCCAATTTTAAAAAGAATTTAATATGACAACAATTTTATTCATTTAGTATGTCACGCCCTGGCAAATGAGATATATGAATTTTTAACTAACCATAGAGTGCACTTTATTGAGGAGAGTCAAGTTATGTTTTCCTTCATCTTACAACGTGTATACGATGAGGCCAATGGTCTCCAAATTATGTCTCTGATCTCTATGACCAAAAATCTGAAGAGGAAAGCAGCACTTGTTAGATATTAACCTTTAGGAATAACATTATAGGATCTCTGATCTCTTGCTTAGAACACCTCATTAGATAATACAAGCGAAAGCTTGATAAAAAAAACCTACGACGATCGTGGCCATCGGTCACCGAGGCGTAATCCCTCAACTGTTTGGTGCAACATGATGAACAGTGGAGCCTTTGATGCGGAGCATCCTATGGTTATCTTCATGGATCTACCTACGTCTTCCATGACACCATTTGAACCAATGACAAGAGTTCGAGCAAAGGCTATCGAAGATAAGGTGAACTTGCTCCTCTCTGAACTACCACTTCCTATATGTGAGACATGGCTACTACCTCAAGCGGAGACACTATGTGTGATCAGGTACCTAGAGGACAGCCACAGAGTAGCTACACCCAATGAACAAGACGGTGAGGACACCAAGTACAATGACCAAGAGGAAGAGCTACCAGGACTCTACAGCCACCGGATGACCGGTACTTGTTGGACGTCCGACGCCTGGGAGCTCCAGCCGGCCAGCCGAGTCCCAGCCTGTGCACGCTCCAGCGACCGGATGCCTGACGCCGACCGGACGTCCGACACGCTCCAGCCCCCGGACGACCGAGTCCCTCTCGATGACCGACACCACCATCACGGAACCAAAACATCAGAAGTATGGAGACCACTGGACGACCGACGCCCTGGAAGTTCGGCGCCGTCCGGAAATCCGACGCCAACCATCCCGAGCCAAAACGTCGGACTTGCGACAAGTACCGGACGTCCGGACCCTCGCGAGCCACCGGAAGACCGGTAACTATCGGACGTCCGACATCTGTGTGTTGACCGCGTGTTGGGCCGAACCCCATGTACCCCTTCGTCCACTTAGACTATATATACTCGTCCTCCCCCCTCTTTCTAGGGTTAGCAATGTGATAGCTCATTTGAGAGATAGAGCTTTGTTCATCCACTTGATCCCTTCTCCATCGGAGTTCACGACCTCTATGGAGAAGATCCCCCAAGTGGATTCAAGACCCCTAATGGGAAGACCCCTCAAGACCTCCTCACGGAGAAGAACTTACTACTTGTATCATCCCTTGTTGATCGTGGATCGTGTATCTCTTTGTGTTTCGAGGATCTAACTCATGTGTAATCGAATCTTGTTGGTTTGAGTGATTCCTCTCGTGTTTCCCCTCGTGTTTTTCGTGTTCGTCATAGGATCACCTCCGAATCGTGAAAGATCGGCCCTAGGGTTTCCACCCTACATCCTTGGTATTATGAGTTTTGATTGATCACGAATTTGGAGCCCCTACCCTTGTTTTCTTGCCTTGTTTTGTTGTGTTCTTCCCCAAATTCGAAAATCCCCATAAAAATAGCCTTCCCATTTTTTTGTGATTTGTTGGTGTGATGAAGTTTCGTTGGATTTGATCTGTGGATTTCATGTGTAGCAGGTAGATCTAGCTTTTCCCCATCATATCCATCATTTCCATCCACAAAATTGTCCAATTTTGACCCAATTTTGCCCCCCCTGTTGGAAATATGCCCTAGAGGCAATAATAAATTGGTTATTATTATATTTCCTTGTTCATGATAATCGTTTATTATCCATGCTATAATTGTATTGATAGGAAACTCAGATACATGTGTGGATACATAGACAACACCATGTCCCTAGTAAGCCTCTAGTTGACTAGCTCGTTGATCAATAGATGGTTACGGTTTCCTAACCATGGACATTGGATGTCGTTGATAACGGGATCACATCATTAGGAGAATGATGTGATGGACAAGGCCCAATCCTAAGCCTAGCACAAAGATCGTGTAGTTCGTATGCTAAAGCTTTTCTAATGTCAAGTATCATTTTCTTAGACCATGAGATTGTGCAACTCCCGGATACCGTAGGAATGCTTTGGGTGTATCAAACATCACAACGTAACTGGGTGACTATAAAGGTGCACTACAGGTATCTCCGAAAGTGTCTGTTGGGTTGGCACGAATCGAGACTGGGATTTGTCACTCCGTGTAAGCGGAGACGTATCTCTGGGCCCACTCGGTAGGACATCATCATATGCGCAATGTGACCAAGGAGTTGATCACGGGATGATGTGTTACGGAACGAGTAAAGAGACTTGCCGGTAACGAGATTGAACAAGGTATAGGGATACCGACGATCGAATCTCGGGCAAGTACAATACCGCTAGACAAAGGGAATTGTATACGGGATTGATTAAGTCCTTGACATCGTGGTTCATCCGATGAGATCATCGTGGAACATGTAGGAGCCAACATGGGTATCCAGATCCCGCTGTTGGTTATTGACCAGAGAACGTCTCGGTCATGTCTGCATGTCTCCCGAACCCGTAGGGTCTACACACTTAAGGTTTGATGACGCTAGGGTTATAAAGGAAGCTTGTATGTGGTTACTGAATGTTGTTCAGAGTCCCGGATGAGATCCCGGACGTCACGAGGAGTTCCGGAATGGTCCGGAGGTAAAGATTTATATATAGGAAGTCCTATTTCGGCCATCGGGACAAGTTTCGGGGTCATCGGTATTGTACCGGGACCACCGAAAGGGTCCCGGGGGCCCACCGGGTGGGGCCACCTATCCCGGAGGGTCCCATGGGCTGAAGTGGGAAGGGATCCAGCCCAAAGTGGGCTGGGGCGCCACTTCCCTTATGGCCCATGCGCCTAGGGTGAAGGGGGAACCCTAAGGAAGAGTCCCAAGGAGGGAAGGCACCTCCTAGGTGCCTTGGGGGGGAGGGAAACCTCCCCTGGCCGCCGCCCCTAGGAGATTGGATCTCCTAGGGCTGGCGCACCCCCCCCCTTGGGCTCCCTATATATAGTGAGGGTAGGAGGGCCTCTTGAGAAAAACCTTATGCCTTTGGTGCAGCCCCTCCCTCTCTCCTAAGTCCTTCTCCTCTCCCGTGGTGCTTGGCGAAGCCCTGCAGGATTGCCACGCTCCTCCACCACCACCACGCCGTTGTGCTGCTGCTGGATGGAGTCTTCCTCAACCTCTCCCTCTCTCCTTGCTGGATCAAGGCATGGGAGACGTCACCGGGCTGTACGTGTGTTGAACGCGGAGGTGTCGTCCATTCGGCACTTGGTCATCGGTGATTTGGATCACGACGAGTACGACTCCATCAACCCCGTTCACTTGAACGCTTCCGCTTAGCGATCTACAAGGGTATGTAGATGCACTCTCCTTCCCCTCGTTGCTAGTCTCTCCATAGATAGATCTTGGTGACACGTAGGAAAATTTTGAATTTCTGCTACGTTCCCCAACACCCCCCACCACCACGAACCCTAGAAGTTCATCCCATGCCCGAAATCGCACAGGCACCGGACGTCCGACAGTCTCCGGACGTCCGACGAATACCGGTCGTCCAACAGTCTCCGGACGTCCGACGAATACCGGTCGTCCGACCACCACCGGTCTGTTGGGTTCTACGGTAGGGTGCGTCGAATGCAAATTAAAATTTTCCTACGCGCAGAACAACCAAGAACATGATACGGGAGATGGATCACAGTTCGTTACCACTAGACGCGCAGTGCCGTGCAGCGGAAGAAGAGTTGGAGCAACGCGTCCGCGTGTATCGTCTCCTCCTCGTCCGATCTCCCTCGAACAACCGGTAGTCGGTTCCCACGTACAGGTTTGCCGGAGCGGCGCAAGTGCACCGCCTCTAACGGTATCCGCGCGTGCAGGAGGAACGTCGTGCGGCGGACTGCTAGGTCCGATCACACAACCGGCGACGAGTGGAGGTGTCTATTCGCAACACATGCAAAGCCTAGTGACAGCGCCAAAGCGATCCACCATGTGAGTGTGCGGCACCTCCACTTTATATAGGCGCCTGTCGCGGGCTCAACACTTGGGCCTCGCACGGACCCTAAAGCCCATAAGTCTACTCGGCCACAATCCGAATACAGCTCGGATCACATCCGACCAGTGTCCTCGGACCCGACGACCTTGTAGGTTCCTTCCGTTAAGCGCGCGACCCCTTAGGTTCAAGCCGGCTTGGTCACAGTTCGGATCACCTCCGAACTGCACAGTTGGTAGCGGCCTCTAGCAAGGCATGCCGAACACCAAACAGACTATGAAGCTGGTTAGGCGAACATGTACATCATACTTCCATTCCTTTTGCCACATGATATATATATTGTCGAGCTCAAGGCGAGTCTGTCATCCTTGTGCTAGCCCGACCTCTTTCTTGTTCCAGTGATGCCGATCATAAACCAGATTATCTCATAATCCTTGTCGCATGGCCATGTTTATCCTGGTCGGATCACACGAGGGGCCCAGAGTATATCTCTCCTGATGGGAGGGGCAAATCCCATCTTGCTCGACCACGTCTCGCAGCATGGTTCTGGACAAACCCGAAACCTACCTTTATAACTACTCAGTTACGGAGTAGCGTTTGGTCGGCCCAAAGTAAGTCTGTCACCATCCTGAGTACATGCGTTAGCTTAGGTCTTAGGACATAGAACATATGTTGTACTCGAGACTCACAGATGACATATCGTTGCGTCTCATAGTTGGGTCTGTCCGACTCGGACCTTATCTCGACTCGGATCCGACTACGTCGAATCCGACCAGATCCTTCCAAGTCCATATTATCCGGTTAGCATCCAATGCTCCATGGCTAGTGAGACCAATCCATAGACCATGTCATATGCTAGTCTAGTTGGCTGCGCATCCACACAACCCTTTCGACTAGGGACCTATTAGGACAGTCATCATACAATGCATAGTCCCACAAACAAGTCACGTACTTGCTGATACACATCATTGATAATGTCCAAGGACTATCTTTATTCATAAACACATAGGAAATGTCATCATACATGATTGCCTCTAGGGCATATCTCCAACACGGACGTCCGACGTTCCCTGACAAAAATGAAATTTTTTGCCCGAAAATTTTCAGCCACCACCCACACTTCCGCATTGCCACTCCAATTCCCACTTCCACATATGATTCCAATGCCAACTTCCGCACCAACACTCCGTTAACTCCACTTGTCAAACCACCACCGCTTTCCGCAACCACCATTGCTTACTCGCTATGCACTCCGACAATTTTGACACGTTTTTGTTCTTTGCGAATTTGAGTTGCGGTTACCGTTTCCTAACACGTTTCGGCCTCGTGTTCTTCGCATTCGTCGTAGGATCACCTCTGAATCGTGAAAGATCAGCCCTAGGGTCTCCACCGTACATCATCCTTGATTATGTTTGTTGGGGAACGTAGTATTTCAAAAAAATTCCTACGATCACGCAAGATCTATCTAGGAGAAGCATAGCAACGAGCGGGGAGAGTGTGTACACGTACCTTCGTAGACCAAAAGCGGAAGCGTTAAGTAACGCGGTTGATATAGTCGAACATCTTCGCGATCCAACCGATCAAGTACCGAACGTACGGCACCTCTGTGATTTGCACACGTTCAACTCGGTGACGTCCCTCGAACTCTAGATCCAGTTGAGGCTGAGGGAGAGTTTTGTTGGCACGACGTCATGTTGACGGTGACGATGAAGTAACCGACGCAGGGCTTCGCCTAAGCACTACGACAATATGACCGAGGTGGAAATCTGTGGAGCAGGGCACCGCACTCGGCTAGGAAATCAATTTCTGTGTCTATGGGGTGCCCCCCTCCCCCGTATATAAAGAAGGGAGGAGGAGGAGGCCGACCTAGGAGGGTTGCACCTATAGGGGGAGTCCAACTAGGATTCCCAATCCTAGTTGGAGTCCCCTTCTTTTTCCAAGAGGGGAGAGAGGGAAGGAGTAGGAGAGGGAGAAGGAAAGAGAGGGGGGCGTCGCCCCCTCCCTAGTCCAATTCGGATTTGCCATGGGGGGGCACGTGGCCACCCCTTGAGGCCCTTCTCTCTTTTCCCGTATGGCCCATTAAGGCCCACTACTTCCTCTGGCGAATTCCCGTAACTCTCCGGTACTCCGAAAAATACCCAAATCACTCGGAACCTTTTCGATGTCCGAATATAGCCTTCCAATATATCGATCTTTACGTCTTGACCATTTCAAGACTCATCGGCATGTCCGTGATCTCATCCGGGACTCTCAACAACCTTCGGTACATCAAATCACATAACTCATAATACAAATCGTCATCGAACATTAAGCGTGCAAACCCTACGGGTTCGAGAACTATGTAGACATGACCGAGACACATCTCCGGTCAATAACCAATAGCAGAACCTGGATGCTCATATTGGCTCCTACATATTCTACGAAGATGTTTATCGGTCAAACCGCATAACAACATACGTTGTTCCCTTTGTCATCGGTATGTTACTTGCCCGAGATTCGATCATCGTATCACCATACCTAGTTCAATCTCATTACCGGCAAGTCTCTTTACTCGTTCTGTAATGCATCATCCCGCAACTAAATCACTAGTTACATTGCTTGCAAGGCTTATAGTGATGTGCATTACCGAGAGGGCCCAGAGATACCTCTTCGACAATCGGAGTGCCAAATCCTAATATCAATCTATGCCAAATCAACAAACACCATCGGAGACACCTGTGGAGCATCTTTATAATCACCTAGTTACGTTCTGACGTTTGGTAGCACACTAAGTGTTCCTCCGATATTCGGGAGTTGCATAATCTCATAGTCGTAGGAACATGTATAAGTCATGAAGAAAGCAATAGCAATAAACTAAACGATCATAGTGCTAAGCAAACCGATGGGTCTAGTCCATCACATCATTCTCTAATGATGTGATCCCGTTCATCAAATGACAACACATGTCCATGGCTAGTAAACTTAACCATCTTTGATTAACGAGCTAGTCAAGTACAGGCATACTAGGGACATTCTGTTTGTCTATGTATTCATACATGTACTAAGTTTCCTGTTAATACAATTCTAGCATGAATAATAAACATTTATCATGATATAAGGAAATATAAATAACAACTTTATTATTGCCTCTAGGGCATATTTCCTTCAATGTTGACTTGCAGGGGTAGCACAAGAGTTTAGGAATGCCATGGATGCCGCCAGCATTGCCCTCGAGGTGGCTGGCGGTGGTGAACGGTCTTTGCCTCCTTCAACACCACTTTATATACACACACACACACACACACCAGGTGTTGGGATATCAGGACCCAAACCAAAGGTTTTTTGACAACCCTGATCAGTGTCAAAAACATGACAATGGTCCCCAACCCGTGATGGTCCTAGGCCCCTCTGCAACCCCGGGGAGCGGTGGGTCTTGGTGGACCGTCACCCACACAGGCGAGCGGTGCCGGCCGGTCTTTAGGTTGCCTCCGGTGGCCAGTTGTCCATGTGGGTGCGGTATAGGTTGGGCAGCCATCGTCTGAGGGGCTTGGAACTTCCAATCCGGCGGCAATGGTGATGTTCGTCCAAGTCAGATCGGTCTAGATTTGCAGCCGATGGTGCGGAGCTGTTGATGGTTCCCTTGTGGACTGGCAATTTTGTGCTCATTCATGCCATATATGATCCGTTCATTGCGTAGATGCATGGCGGTATTTGTGTCCTTCCTCGGTATGATTTGTCGCCATGGATGAGGATGACGGAGATAGTGGCAGCGTGTGGTGTGTTGTCTGATTTTGATTAGCCATTGGTTGCCACTTGTGGGGACGATGCGGGTACTCTGGATTGTCCCGAACATGAGATTTTGGCAAGTGTCGGCGACCATCATTCATCATCGATGACTTCGTTGTGCGGTACTGAGCGGTTTTGTTGTGGCTTGACTATCGCTCACCTTGCACGGCCATCACTCGGACTATGCTCGTATGGAGCTGCTAGGATTCTCGCAAGTGGAGGAGGCATCATATAATGACTTCGGTTGGGTGGTGCCTCTCAAGTAGCCAGTCTCGAGCTCCGGGGTGAAAACCTTAACTCTGGCCCTTTTTGGTTATATTTTGCAATGGCGGCGTCTTCTGTGTCGTTAGCTTGATGAAGGTATTGCCTGGAGTTTTCTCGACCGTGATCTTTAGGGTGAAAACCCACGATCTGACATTCGATGGTTGGATGAGGCGACGGTGGCATTTCCGTGTCATTTCCTTCATGGAGGCGTCGTCATTGAAGAAACTTTCTCGTAGTCTATGTGTTGTCCAAAGATGGTTGGTACAAATGGTTGCTGAGGTACATCATCGATCGCTATTTTGATCGCTTGAGGTGATTTTTTTTCTTCTTCTTATTTTTCTTTATGCGTCTAGGCATTAGCTTCGGTCTTATTTGACTTTGCTATTTGTTGGCATGATTTTGTGTGTGTGTGCGTGTTTGGCTGTGTGCATCCTATATACATAGAGGTCGGTTGTATATTCGTTATGATTGTATCCCTCGATGCTACATTATGAGTCAATAAAAAACACCCTTTATCGAAAACTGTCAAAAACATGAAAATAGGCGGTAAAAGGTAGAATTTTCACTCAAAAATATATAAAGGGGACTAGCATGTTCTACAATTGCATAAACAAACGAAAGCAGCACAAATATACGTTGACATATAGGATGCAATTAAATCAGTAGTCAAATAGTTGGATAGTGGTTGAATCAATTGATACATCGAACGAGCTCGTAAATTCCATATAGAATTAGTATAAACATGGATGGATCATCGAGATGGCCTCTGCCCACGCATCTATGAACATTGCAAACACTGTGTTGGATTGTCTTGGAGTCCCTTTATTATTTGGTAGAAGAGAATATGATAGTCAAGGCATGAGTTTAATTAAGTACTCCCTTCATTCCTCGATTCCAATGAATTAAAACTGAACTTTGAACATAAATTAGACCCAAAAATAATGGGTCATATGTGACAAAAATTATTCCGCCGAATTCATATTCGAAATAAAATTTCAGTGATATAATGTTTTAGTCATAGAAACATATATCATTGGTCTAATTTAGAATGAAAGTAGGATTTTGATATCTGTGTGAGCTTTATTTATTGGATTGGAGAGCGTGCATATACATGTTTGTTTAACTAAACAAAACGCTGCATGTGTATCAAGTTTATTAAAATATCCTTTTCAGGGGGAATTATTTATATAATTTTAGTCAAAATGTGCCGCACGGACACCATACTTATGAAGCACTATATATAATAACGCGAGCCAGCAATATATATTGTGCATGTTGTTAGCCATAAAAGGTTTTCATGCTTAAAGTGGTGACTTTCTACACAAATTATTAAGGATGAGACCAATTGGTGGGGTGGTTGCTTAGAGACTAAGAATTGAAGTGCAAGCTAGATTTCCTTGAACATATATATTTGACCGTGTCACACGCAGAGATACGCAGAGAAAGAAAGGAAGGAAGAAGCACTAACTATTAGAGCTAAGGATGATGGATGAGACATGAATGGGCCTAGCCTTTTTGGTCTCCAGCCTTGCTGCTCATGTATGGTAACGATCTCCATCGAGGCTGCTCCGATATCCAAATG
Organism: Triticum urartu; assembly: GCF_003073215.2. NCBI lineage: Eukaryota > Viridiplantae > Streptophyta > Magnoliopsida > Poales > Poaceae > Triticum > Triticum urartu. Next base: position 2,831,686 of record NC_053026.1, on the reverse strand, counting down.
GACCCTAGACGTACCTTTATTCATCCATATGATCTTCTAGCATAAAACGACAACTTAAAAACAGGCCACTAGTATGCTATTGCTCCTTTTTTACACAAATGAACAAATTAAATCAAACTGAACGTTTTATTTGTCAGTAAACAGAATTCTTCCAGTACCTATATTTGCAAATTTCCTAAATCAGTGCATACATATATATGTACGAAAAAAAAAGTCAATCCGGTCCATTTAATTTGTTTCAACGACAGAAGCTCTCATCTGTTACATGTGTACATGTACCAGTAGAAGCACTCAGCTAATCTGACGATGCAATACTCAACTAACTTGATAGCTGATGCGCCCAGACTAGTGCCTTAGTGTTTTTTGCATCACGTATATTTAGTATTTAATAAAATTGCATGGATGGTGTGCATCTTATTATGCAACAAATCAAGTGCACAATTTGAACCGCTCCGTGTGCGTACTTAGACCTGATGGTGATGTAGTATCATGCATGATCCGATTGTCATATATATTTAGGCAACTTTTAGGATGTGCATCATCAAGGTAGCGACCAGAAGCAATTATTCAACCCTGCACCTTGCTTTCTGACTTCATTTGGGAAAGTATACATGTCTGATGACCATTGACAAGTGACCATCATGTTAGGTTGCGAATCATGCACAAGATCATTGACAAGTGACCTCACACGGCCTTTCTGACAGGAGTGACCTCGCACCAATGAATAATTCATGATATATAAATGCTTTCCTTTGCCCTTTGCTAGTTTCCAGAGTTAGGTTTTCAAAGCAATGGATGCATGATATCCTACTTGACAATGCAAGGTTTAAACCATTTGGTTTTTAATTGTTTTGATGTGTGGTAGCTAGATAGCTGACCATGATTGTATGTATGTACACCATGATCGATCTTTGTAGACTCAAGATTGTTATATACTCCCTCCGTTCCAAAATATAGTGCTTCCTCTATTCCTGTGCTTCAACTTTGACCATAAATTTAACCAACAAGACCGATTGCGGCAGGAGCAAAAATTATACTAGTGAATTCGAGCAAAAGAGCATCATTTCAGTGTATTTTAAATCTCTAACTCATTAAGTTATGTGAGTCAATATTTGACCTTGTCTTGTCATTTTCTACTTAATATAAAGTGGAAGGAGATAGGTAAAGGCGTCCCTTTTTTCAAGAAGAGGGGAATACCCTCGGCCTCTACATTGAGTGATGCACACAAACATATATTATTAATTATAGAAACACCAAACAGATTGGCTGACATAGAAGAAAAGGAAAAACGTTGAGGCAATCGAATAGGACATGCCTCGCGACAGCATCCCCAAACCGTACCACCAAATCTACCATGACATATTAGTAGATAAAGGGCGTAACCCTCCAAGACAACGCCTTCAAAAATAAAACTATGCTCACATGCAGATGTTGGCTAGTCCAACCAGACGTCAGCCAAAGGCCTATGAAACAGAAGCAGTTCTTCGAACCAATCAACAGGGTAATGACGTGCGGACGTCTACACTATCTGATTAAGCCATAAGGAAAGATCCTGAGTTTTCCCGAGAGCATCGTGAGGCCTGTTGCCATAGTCACCACCTGCCATTCTATCGACCTGCCCACACAGAACTAGCCTGACCCGGGAGAAACTGTCGTAAGGAAAAATGCCATCCCATCTGTTCTGGTTACTATCGCACCGCCATCTTGCTGACTGTTTTCGTGCACGCCATGACCGTGTCCCTACCAGATGCATCACATCAGCGACATACTCCGGTAGCAGTGGGGGAGAGGCGTGTAGCGCCTCACGCAGCATCCCAATGCAACCGTCCAAATGCCCAGTGCATCATGTCAGATCTGTCTGATTTGACAAACCTCACTGCCGCTGAGCTACACCAATTAACATGACGGCACGCACTATTCATGCATAGAAATGTTGAATTCGCGCCGCTGACCACAACAACGAGACATCGACCACCAGTGCTAGGGTTTCACCCACTGGCACCGCTGAGGTCGATCTTTGATCCGATAGGTAAAGCCATCCCTAATGACCACGAGGAACCGTTTCTATGACATATCTATGGTAGTGTTAGCTAGGTGGTGTCAAATTAACATTACATATTTTTATGGAACCAACATGTGGTTGGATGGTTAGGAGGGTTATTGTACTTTCAGTCCACTGGGGATCACCACATTACTGTTGACAATGGCTTTGCTTGCTTCATGAAGGCGGAATATTCTTTCATTAAAGAGACAACATTTCCGACGACGAGGTGCTTGTGTGCGCTCGTTGTCTTTTCTTCCTTTTTAAGTTTTCATACACGGATGTAGCTTGTCTTCAAAATTTCCAACCAGAAATGATGACGACAACAAAATGGAACATGAATGTATCTATCGGCTCGGATGGGGATGACTATGATGATATAGTATCTTTCAAGCAAAAGGGAATCTTCATGCATCTATAATTCAGGCTAGCTGATATGAACAAAGACTCACTTCACCTCAATGAGCGCTAGTGCATGTTGGTTGAGGAAAATGCTCTAACAAGCCGAGTTAGGGGGGGGGGGGGGGGGGGATTTATGGCATGCAGGTGCGGGGCACTGAGTCCCCCGTGCGTGTTTTTTCTTTTGGCTTTCGATTTTCAAACTTTTATATCTTTTGAAACAAAGTCCAAATTAAGTTACACTTTCATATTTGTGATTCTCATGACGAGGGCATTCAAATAAGATCCATTTTTACGTTCGAAAGAGTTTGTTACATTTTTTTTGTTAAGTTTTAACTTTTGAAACTTAGTACGAGCGACCAATGAAATCAGAACTTTAGTACCTATGGCTGACCAAAGAAAATTTGCTTAAAGTTTCAACTATGAAACTTGATATGAGCGACCGAGAAATCGTAAGTTTCAGATGCAAACTTGTAAGTTTCAAAGATTAAAACTTAATATTGTGCCCTCGAGCGGGATCAGACTACTTCGCAGATCATGAGGCAATTGGGTGGCCGAGCAGGATTGCGCAGGTGCGTGCTCCCACACCTGCGTGCCCCTGTGAATTTCCGCAAAATTAGGTACACAAACAACTAGCTACCCAGTTAATGGATACGTAGCTGAAAGAACTATCTAGGTTACCACTCTTGTTGTTGTAAAGATGCAATTACCATATCACAGATTTTGAAATCAAAATCCAGCATACGGCTCATGGAAAAAATGCAAATTAATATAGTTATAGTAGTAGTTATTTTAACATGTTTGTTATTCGTATGTTACCCGAAAATGTCATTGACGGTAGGCAATTTGGGTGGAGAGGAAGTGGAGAGCTACGAGGCCGAGTTGTGTCCCCGGCAAGGCCTGTAAAAACTCATCGGAATGCTGATGAGGCAAGGAAGCAGATTGGCCGGTGCGGATGTCACTGCAATGATCGCTCAGCCTGAGACAGGGACACCACCACCGTCACCGCTGTCACCGGCAGGGCTTGTCAAGACCTAGCTGTAAGTAGGGGATGCAGCAAGTTGTGGCTTTGCCGCTAGAGATAAGTCCATGGAAAGGGCTGTAGGGGGCTCGAAAGTGTAGAGGAATATGATGCAACTCTCAATATATTGATTTGGTGCATATGCACATCTATATATAGTACAAAGGGAAGTCATATCCTCAACTATACACAAGGAGGAAGACTTGGAGTACAAGGAATACACGTGCTAAATACGTATACTCAACACCCCCCTCCCCCCCCCCCCCCCCCCCCCCCCCCAGTCGAAGCGGCACCACTGTTGACGCAGAGACTGGATCGGAACTCCTTAAAGGACATCGTGGTCAAGCCTTTGGTCATGATATTGGCAAATTGTTGGGATGTGGAAATGTGTAAAACATGAACACGGTCAAGAGCCACCTGACCCCGAATAAAATGAATATCAAGCTCAATATGCTTGGTACGACGGTGATGAACCAGGTTGGCAGAGAGGTAGACGGCAGAGACGTTGTCGCAGTAGACCACCATGGCCTTGTCAACAGGACACGAGAGCTCGTGAAGGAGCTGACGTTGGCCACAACGCGATACTCAGCCTTAGCGCTAGACCAGGAGACTGTGGGCTACTGCTTGGACGACCACGAGATCAGTGATGGTCCAAGGAAGATGCAATAACCCGAAGTGGAGTGACGGATGTCGGGACAGCCAGCCCAGTCAGCGTCAGAGTATGCAATGAGGTTGGTGGAGGCGGAGGGGCGCAATGTGAGACCAAGGTCCATGGCACCATGGAGGTAGCGGAGAATCCGCTTGACAGTGGCTCAGTGAACATCACGAGGAGCATGCATGTGAATGCCGACCTGCTGAACTGCATGCCGAAGCTTCGGTCGAGTGAGAGTGAGGTACTGAAGAGAACCAGCAATAGACCGGTAGAAGGCAACATCCGAAGCAGGAGAACCATCAGTAGCGGAGAGCTTGGCCTTCGCGTCAATAGGTGTGGCCATGGGTTTGTAGTTAAGCATTCTAGCACAGTCAAGGAGCTCATGAGCATACTTCCACTGATGAAGGAAGAAGCCATCGGGACGGCGCACCACCTCAACATCGAGGAAGTAGTGCAAAGGACCCAAGTCCTTGATGGCTAACTCAGCGCGAAGACAATAAGTAAGCTGATGAAGGAGCTCGGGTGTGCAGGCTGTTAGGATGATGTCGTCGACGTAGAGGAGCAGATACGCCATGTCGGTGCCCCGTCGATAGACAAACAGCGAGGCATCAGAGCATGTAGAGCGGAAGCTGAGCTGATGAAGGAACGTGGCGATGCGCTAGTACAAGGTGCGAGGAGACTGCTTGAGCCCATATAATGAGCGGGAAATCGGGCACACATGATCTGGACACGTCATATCATTGAACGCCGTGGGCTGCTGACAGAAAACCTGCTCCTCGAGATGACCATGAAGGAAGGCGTTAGAGACGCCCATTGGATGCACCGGCCATGCACGAGAGATCGCCAGCTGTAAACAGTGCAGATCATCCCGGGCTTAACAACCGGAGCGAAAGTATCAATGAAGTCCACACCGGCACGTTGGCGGAAGCCACGAACAACCCAACGCGCCTTGTAGCGGTTAAGGGTACCATCTGGGCGGAGCTTGTGCTTGAAAGCCCACTTGCCGGTGATCACGTTAGTGTGCCGGGGTCAGGGAACAAGCCGCCAAGTCTGGTTCCTTCGCAAAGCATCGAACTCCTCCTGCATCACAGCCATCTAGAGAGGGTCGTAAAGAGTAGCCGAACCGAGGACGACAAAGGGGATGGTGCTGACGTAGAGGCGGTGCAGACGTACTCATCCGAGGCGTAGCGTGAGCTCGGACGGAAGACACCTATGCGGGAGCGCGTGACCGGACGGGCCATTGGTGGTGGAGGGCCTGCGGGATCAGTGGGCGCAGCCACGGGCGAGGCTGACGAGGCGGCTGGTGAGGCCGTCTCACCAGGAGACGGCGTCGAGGCTGTGGAGTCCGCAGGAGAGGCCGGCCCGACAGGCGAACAGGACACCATGAGAGACGTCGAGGCAGCCGCGGGCGAGGCCAGCCCGGCTGGCAAAGGAGATGTCATGGAGGCGTCGAAGCGGTCGTGGCCGAGGCCGGACAACCGTGCAGCAGAGGCGTGGATGGGGGCGTGGAGCCCGAGGAGACGGGCGTGGAGGGGGCCGACCCGGAGGGGGCTGCACCGGGCGGCAGCGCAGGAGCGCCCAAGGCCGGTTGAAAGCGGCGACGCGCGGGACTAGCCGCGGTAGGAGATGAAGGCACCACATGTTCCTGTGCAAAAGGAAAAACATGCTCATCAAACTACACGTGTCGGGAGGTGATGACACGGTGGGACACAGGGTCATAGCAGCGATAACCCTTAGTGTTAGCCGGGTAACCGAGGAAGACACAAGGAACTTAGCGAGGAGCGAATTTGTGAGGTGCGGTGGGAGTGATGTTAGGATAGCAACGGCAGCCGAAAATCGGGAGGCCATCGTAGGAGGGAGGCGTTCCATACAGAAGATGGTGGGGAGCATAGTTCCAGCGAGGGAGACCGGGGCGAAGGTTGATGAGGAGGGTGGCGGTGGCAATAGCATCATGCCAGAACTGAGGTGGCATATACGCATGGAAAAGTAGAGTATGAACACACGTTGAGTGTGCGAAGGATGCGCTCAACGCAGCCATTCTGCTGGAAGGTGGATGGATAGGTAAGGTGAAACACGGTGTCGTGGGAGGAAAGAAGGTGATGGATGATGAGATTGTCAAACTCTTTTCCGCTGTCGGTTTGAAGTGCAAGTATGGACCGCCCGAACTATGTGGAGACATAAGCATAAAACGCGATAAGAGCAGCGGGAACATTGGACTTCCTACTAAGAGGAAATGTCCACACAAAGTGAGAATAATCATCCAGTATAACAAGATAATAAAGATAACCGGAGTTACTGGGTACTGGAGAGGTCCATACATCGCTATGGATTAACTCAAACGAAAAAGAAGCAATTGTGGACGAGGAAGTAAAAGGAAGGCGAATGTGTTTGCCTAACCGGCATGCTTCACATGAGTGAGCGGCCGTTTTATTACATGAAAAAGAAAATCCTCGCATTATTTGACGAAGTGAAGAAGTGCTAGGATGCCCGAGACGAGCATGCCAAAAATCAACGCCGGTGGAAAGGGCTCGAGGACCACCCGAAGAGGACGGCGACTGAACTGTGTAGTGGTCGTCGGGACTGTCACATCAGTGAAGTATCATCCTGGTGCGAGCGTCCTTAACAGAAAAGCCAACTTCGTCAAATTCCACAGTTACAGAATTATCACGAGAAAGACTACGAACAGAAACTAGATTCTGAATAAGATGTGGAGAACGATGACATTATTAAGAGAAAGAGGTCTAGAGTTCGAAGGAAAACAAGCAAAACCAATATGAGAGATGGGGAGACCGGCACAATTACCGATATGATACGGGAGGGAGCAGAAGTGGGATAGATGGAGGAGAGGTTACCCGGGTGAGCAGACATGTGGGAGGTGGTGCCGGAGTTCATGAACCAATCGCCATCGCCAGAGTAGGGTAGCAGGGCCTGCTGGAGCGCCGCTAGCAGCTCTGGGTCCCAAGCCCCGGGGTAGGGTTGCTGGCCAGCAGGAGGGCCATAGGCCACGCTGTACCCAGAGCCGCCGTAGGCAAGGGGCGCAGCGGTAGGCTAGACGGGAGGGCTGCAGTAGGCCCAGAAGGCGCCCGGCTGAGGTGCGGCCAGAAGAGCCTCGTAGGTCGGCGGTCGTGGGCCGAGGATGCCCGGGGCGAGGGGTCGCGGCACCGGCATGCTATATGCATGAACGACCCCCGTCCAAGGGTTATAGCCGCCGGCCCAGGGCGGCATAGGCTGCTGGTGCCCGCCGTAGCGGGGCTGCTGCGGGCCGCCAACTCCTTTGCCACACTACTAGGAAAAAGCTTATACACAGAGACTTATTAGTAGCGCTGGTTAAAGCAAAGCGCTACTGCTATGTAGCAATAGCACGGGACTAAATAGAACACTACTACTACAAAGATAGCTGTAGCGCTTCAGCCACAAAACGCGTTGCTACTATGACGACCATAACCGTGGCTGCCAGGCTTGGTATAGTAGCAGCGCGCTTGTACAAACCGTGCTACTGCTAACAAAATAGTAGCAGCGCGTTTTAAGGCGACAGTGCTGCAACTAACAAAAGGAAAAGAAAAGGAAAAAAGGAAAATTAAAGAAGAAGAAAAATAAAAAATGAAAGGATAGCAGTAGTGTGTTTTTACAAAAGCGCTATAGCTACTTTAGCTATAGCGCGTTTTTCCAACACGCGCTATAGCTAACTTATCTATTGCAGTAGAGCATTCCCGCAAAAGCGCTACTACTAAGTTTGACTTGCCGCTGCGTGGGCGTCCCTCCTTCCCCCAATTCCCCATTCTTCTCGCCAGATCCCAACCTCTCCCTCGCCGCCCCTGCTCCCTTGTCGCCCTGCCTTCGTCGCCGCCAGAGCCGCCACCGGAGCCGCGCGCCCGCGGAGCCAGCCTCGTCAGCTCCTCGCCGCCCATGCTCCCTCGTCGCCCCTGCCCCATCGCCGGCAGAGTCGCCGTCGCCGTCACCGGAGCCCCTGCTCCCTCGTCGCCCCTGCCACCCTCGTCCGCTCCTCGCCGCCCTTGCTCCCTCGTCGTCCCTCCTCTCTATAAGCCCCACCCCTCCCTCTAGGTTAATTAACTTAGGTGAATTTAGTTCATTAGGTTAACTAAGTGGACTAGCTAGGTTAACTTAGGTAAACTAACTAGGTTAGGTAACTAAGTGAACTAGCTAGGTTAATTTGGTTTACTAACTAGGTTAATTAGATGTTTTCTAGATGTTTGGTTAACTAACTAGGTTAGGTAACTAAGTAGATGTTAATTAGGTTAGGGCAATAGTGGTACTGTTAATTAGATGTTTTTTAGTTAGGGAAGTAGGTTAGGTAACTAAGTAGATGTTAATTAGGTTAGGTAACTAAGTAGATGTTAATTTAGGTTAATTTGGTTAACTAACTAGGTTAGGTAACTAAGTAGATGTTAATTAGGTTAGTGCAGTAGTGGTACTAGTAGATGTTAATTGGATGTTTTTAAGTTAGAGAAGTAGGGTTTTACTAGGTTAATTAGGTGAAATTAAATGAATGACCTAAATGAATGAAATTAGTAGCTTAAGTAGTTGTAGATGCTTAAGTAGCTAGCCAGGGTTCATCTAATTAGTTAGTACTTTTAGATGCTTAAGTACTAGGGCAGTAGGGTTTAACTAGATGTTTATTAGGGCAGTAGGGTTTATTTTAAGGAAAAAATTAAGTATAAAAATATAAATTTCTATCAGTGCTGCAAGTGTACTAGGTTCTTAATTTTTACTGATTTTTTATTATGACAGAAATTTAGGACATAATTTGAATTGAGTTCTAGGGTTCATAATTTGAAATTTGTGTAGATTTTCTTGAAGTTTCAAACATTGAAGTGGTCATGATATATGCAAATTCCTCAATTGTGTTTGCTCATGTTTATCTACTGTTGTAGTTGCTCATGTACATGTTCTTAAGTGGTCCTGTTATATGCAACATTGAAGTGGTTCGATTGTGCCCAAGCGGCCTTTTGTTGTTTGCAGGGAATGATTTCGAGTGGCCTATGTTTTGCCGGAATGTTGATTCATTTCCGTTCCGGCAAATTTCAGGTGCTCGATTTGTCCACCTTTTAGCAGAGGTCATGCCGAAATTTTCCGTGAATTTCGGCATGAATTGTGCTACAAACTAGGACATATCAAGTGCCCGGAATTTGCCGCATCGGGAATGAATCAACGTTCTAGAAAAACATAGGCCTTTTTTATGTCATTATCCATTTTATTAGGTCTAGAATTAATTGACTCGATTAATCATAGGAAACATGGCTAGCAACGATGAAGTATAAGGTTCTGGTGATTTCAACATCTACGAGGCAGCAGACGCCTATTTGAACCTTCTTGATGAGCAACGGTTGTTGCAGGGCTCACATGTCACGTCGGAGACTTAGACCGACATCGAGACCGGCGCTGAGACTGAGACCGACACCGAGATCGGCATCGAGGCTGGCGGAGCCGGTATAGAACCGAAACCAAAGATGCAACGACGCCCAAACCAGCTCATCACTACTAGAGTGGTGGTCACGGAGGTGGACGACGGAAATTTTGAGCCAAAAGAGCCCGCGGAAGCACGCGTGCTATGGCAATCAAATAGGTTGCATACTACGGGCTTGCACCACCATCAACGATGTGAAACTACGGAAGATACCAGACGTAAATCAGTCCCTCCTAACAAAGCCGCACCAGGTGTTCTTGTTCCCGGGCCGGGATGAAAGCGGGTAGAAAAATCCAGATAAAGACCCGACAATGAAGAACATAAACAGACGTGCGACAAGTTTTGCGGCGCGTTGTCCGCCTGGAAAGTAAGGGTGAAAGCAAGGATCATTGACAAAAGGAGCCCTACTCCGAGATTGTAAAGGATAATCCTACAATTACTGAAGAGCAGTTTGAAATATTCAAGGCGACTTGCGTTGCCGAAGCTGCTAAAGAAAAGTCGGAGTACATGAAGGGGCTCCAAGAGAGGAACATGGGGTGCCTCCACCTCGGAAGTCGTGGTTACGCGGGGAAGAGCACCATATGGGCCAAGCAGGACGCGAAACGTGAAAGTATGGGCATCCCAGACCCCTTGGCGGAGTTCACCATCCCATAGGAGCGTGGCGTCCTCAGGGCCTACCATTGAGACCCAGTCAAGAAGGTTTTCGAGACGGACCCAGTCACGACGGAGTTCATGAGACTGCTGGTAATTTTTAATTTAACCCCTAATTTTAGCTTATGATCAATTCGATTGCATGTTGTGTCATATTTGTAAACATCCTTGCTCCTTTTGCAGAGAGAGCAGCACAGGATCGCGGCCGAAAGCGACTCGCTGTCTGAGACGTTGGCGAGGCCCAAGTGGGACACCCCATTCAACCGGGCCTTGAACATATTGAAAGGACTCCCGGTGGACACTCGGTCGTCATATGGACGCGTGCACGGCGTCGGAGACGGCTCCACGTGGAAGAAGTACTACCGTGAGACCACGGAGGAGGAAAGACGAAGGTTAACTGAAGAAAACATCGACAACAAGGTTGCGATTGCGGTTGATAAGAAATCAACTGAGACAGTCAAAGCAGCGGTAGCTGCCACAGAAGAGGAAATGGTAGCTTATTATGGTGTGTTGCTTCCGGCTATCGTCGCTTGGAGCAGGGAAAATCCAAATAAAGATGCAGCGGACTTTACCGTTGCCTACTTCTTTGGGAGCAGCTCGACTAGCGTTGCACCAGCACCTGCTCCCGCAGCAGCTCCTACACCGGCTCCCGCACTTTCTCATAGCATCCCTTCCTCTGTCTCGGACGTGCTCGGCGGTGCTTCGTCTTTGGCTGAGCTCGACGCCCTCACAGTACCTATCACACCGGCTCTCTTCAATAAATGTATAATCTCCCGCTTCCGTTGCCTTTTGGATGTCTCACGTCGCAGACATGTCATTGCAGGTTGACGAAATTCCGTGCACCATACTGTACACTATCAGAGGCCAGAAGGTGGACGTGGGGAAGGCGATGATAGTGATGCCGAATGAACCATTGTTCCACAACCGACCGATCCCCCCTGGCCAGTATCAAACCGGGCCACAAGAATTTGGATCCTCTGATACTAGGGGGAGATGACGATGAGACCCTGCGGCAGCTTGGCGATTGCAAGACTTGGGTTCTGTTGTGGCCAAAGAGTCTTCTTCGTCTGGAGGCGACCGGGACACCCACCACGACCATGCAGCCTCAGCAAGGTATGAACATCAACACCCCACCCACCCAATTAGCGTCGCCTGTCGCGCCAGGTGATAGTGGACGGGGTGAGGAAGAGGCTTCATTAGTCACTAAGGACGTCGCCGCCATCGAAGAAGCAATGCATGATACCATCAACGAGGATGATGATGACCCTCTACGGTATCTCAACACTGGCGCCTATGACGACGGAGGATTGATGGCTCAGCAGTATGAGTACTCAAGGTTTGAGCGTCATGAGTCGGTGCCAGAATTGCCGAAGGATGAACGTATTATAGATGACCTTCCGGTAGCAAAGAAGCATAGGAAGAGACCGAGGAAAGGCAAAAAAGCTGCTTTTATGATCCAACCACCTCGGCAGCCTCGGGTTCAAGATCGTATACCTATCCCCTGTGCGGAAAAATGGCATATCCCTGGTGAACCAATCCTACCTAAGGCAGCGTTAGAGGCCATATACGGTGATCTAAGGAGACTTCATGACGATGTGCTGTGGAGAGAGAAAAGCCTCATCACCTCAGAAAATCCAGGATACCCACACTACGTGGTTAACGTGTCGCGGCAAAGGTCGTACGTCGACACATTCCCCGCGGAGAAGTTCTTCCTTCGATTCGATTACATCTTCGACATGTTTGACTTGAAGAAGCTGGATTTTACGTTTGACCGCCTTTATGCCTTGTACATGAACTACATCATCGGGATTGAGCAGATGTCTTATATCTGTGTCGCTGACCTGTACTTCATACACGAGGGCTTCTTGGTAGTCTGCCCCGAGCACCCTGAATATGCAAGGGACTACATCGTCAATTTCATGGTCACCAATAAGGACAAGAAGATGATTCTTGTGCCTTATCATCTCATCTAAGTCATCCGCGCGTATATCCTTCCTTTGATTTCAATCATTCATTTGCATGGTGGAGGGTAATTTGATGTGTACTTATTTTGCGCAGCGGCGGACGCGCTGTCCTCATCATCTTTTACCCCCGATTCTCCCACGCTCTTTACTTAGACTCGTCGAAGAACATGAACAAAAAAGGATTGCACACATATCATGTCTATTCTCGACAGTGCTATCTTTTACTACGGCGTATGGGGTGGAGAGATCAAGACCAAGAAGGCAAGGAACGGCAGGCCCGCCTTCGGCCATAAGACCAACTTCTACTGCATCCAGCAACCGAGTGATACTCTTAGTGATGGATTCTATGTCATACACCACATGCTGGAGTACAGACGGGATCAGCAGAACCTTCGCATGTCACCTACATCCGGCGATGCCCATATTCTGCAATGGGCAAAGAACGTATGAGATATCCCGGATCATTGACTTCGAGTGAGATGCCCATATTCTATCACATCCAGCGTGAACTTTCTCAAATCATCATGAAGGAAGTCCTCGAAAAAATAGGGATGTTTTACGAGGAAGGGCAAATGTCGCGGGAAGACGTCCGAACACACGTAGCCGCTCAGCGTCTCGGCCCGAAGACTTTCACTAAGCTCGGGACTATCTCCTTGACTTGGATGGATGGCACGACATGTTGGAGTGATTGTCGATATATGACAATGTGTCCGTTTAGTCCATACTTTCTGAATGACGAAACTTTGAGTTATGCACGACGAAACTTTATTTGTGATGTAATTAAACCGTCCTTCTCAACTAGCGAAAATCACTCTAGTTAGGGCATTTTGGGTACGATGAACTTTGTTATTTACGCTTATGATATTATGCTTCTATTTTTGCCAAGTATGTCTCTTTCTGTGGCTCAACTATATATGTTTCATAACATCGACTCATGTGACGATGCAGGTGCATAGATCATCGATGGAGAAGAAGTGTTACGCCAGGAGTATACGACGAGTGGCCGGAGTGTCAGGCCCAGGTGTACTGGTTTCCGGTTTCCGAGCGATAGCCAGTAGTTAGTTTAGGTTCATGCTAGTGCGAGAGAGGGATACGAACTCATGTACTGCATAGTTCTGCTCTCACTCATAGTGATAGCTCTTCTCGCGTATATCATTGTTTAGATGGATGACGATGTAGTTGCTAGTAATTGAGACTTGCATCGCCATTCTCGAGATGATAATGAGAGACCATTTTGTGTTGGATGATTATTATGATGATTACATGATTTGATGAGACTATTTGTATGTATATGCTATGATTACATTTGTATGTGTATGATATGCTAAATATTATTGTATAAAGCTCGTTCAAATACAAAACAAATATGCAGAAAAATAGAAACTAATAAAACTAGCAGTAGCGAGGGGAATAAAGTTAGCAGCAGCGTGCTCTTACCAGTAGTGCATCCTAGTTAAAAGCGCTGCAGCTATTAGCAGTAGCGTGTTGCACTAAAGCTCGCTGCTGGTAGCCATGTATAGAGGTAGCAGGGGACACCACGCACTATTGCTACATGTTAGCTATAGCGTCTTATGAGTAGCGTGGCACCCCGCGCTACTGCTAGGCAAAAAAACCAGCGCTACTGCTAGGCTTTTCCCTAATAGTGCCACCGCGGCCACGGCGGTGATTCCCGCCGTTCCCGTCGTTGGCCGCGCGGTGGCTATTGCGGCTGGGGCATCGGCTGCTGCGGCGGGTGCTGCATGGGCGTCAGAGGACGAGGCGCCGGTGGTGGTGGTGTCGGAGCGCCGTGAGAGAGGCCGGCGGCAAGGGCGGTGTGGGCGGCGCGGGTACGAAGATTCTTCATCCGACGCTCCTCAAGACGAAGATAGGCCATAGCCCACTCGTAGGTGGGATTGGCCATGAGGGTGAGGTTGGACGCGACGTTGCCGAAGTCCTTGTTGAGGCCGACGGTGAGCGTCTACAGAAGAAGCTCATCTTCGACCTTGAACTCGACGTCATTGAGCTCATCGGAGAGGGTTTTAAGGCGGAGACAGAAGGCGTCGATGGTGGAGTCATTCTGGTGACACCCAAAAAACTCTTGCTGCAAGAACATGCCATTGATCTTGGTCCACACATGTAGGCATTGTCTCCATCGCGAACGATGGTGTGGAAGATGTCCGGAGAGACGGTGAGGAAGAACCACCGGATGAGGGTGGCGTCGATGGCCAGTCAGTTGGCGTCGCGGCGCATGGTGAAGAAGTTGGTGAGGTCGTCCATGTGATCACGAAGGTTGTACTCATGGAAGACGAGATTGAAGTAAGTTTTCCATGCGTAGTAGTTGGCGGAGGTGTGGGAAAGGGTGATTGGAACGTGATCGGAGAGGGGGATGTTGCGGATGTCGGCGGCAAGGGGCTCATCGGGTTCAGAACCATAGAAGGAGTTGAAGGGGTTGCTGGGGCGGGAGGAGGACGACATGGCGGCGTGCGGTGGGAGGGGGCGGCAATGCGGGTGGATTAGGGTTAGGGTTTTGTTGGGAGAGGGAGGGAGAGGCACGGCGGGGAGGCGCGGCGGGAGAAGGGCAGCAGGGAGGAAAGCGGCGCAGTGGGAGGGAGAGGCGCGGCTAGGAGGGTAGGGTGGGCGCGGCAGCGGCCAAGGGAGGCAACGGCGGCGCGGCTAGGGTAGGGACCGAAGATAGGTTGATGCCATGTAGAGGAATAGGATGCAACTCTCAATATATTGATTGGGTGCATATGCAATATATATATATATATATATATTATATATTATATATATATATATATAGTATAAAGGAAGTCATATCCTCAACTATACACAATGAGGAAGATTTGAAGTATAAAGAATACACGTGCTAAATACGTATACTCAACAGAAAGGAAGAAGGCGATGCCCAGATGTTGGGCTGAAATGCAAAGAAAGTCGACCAACGCCAAAAAAAATTGTACCACAAGTCGCAAATAGTCGGCCCTTAGTCTAAATGTGAGGTGACCTTTCCAAAATCAGAGTTGAATTTATTATTCGTGTTTATGGACTATGTTTGAACTCGGATTTTAAGTATTTAGGACAACATATAGATGTATATGTAACTTGTATGTGGATATGATGTGAAAAACCACAAACTTAGGTGCGCCGGATACGTGCTCTCCAACCGTGGGACTATTAGCATCCATGCTACATTTTATCATCATGCAAATCCAAAGAAATTTGATCAAATGTTTTGAGAATCCGGTGAATCAAAGAGGTCCCAAAGGTGATGGGGGAAGGACACAAAAGCTGTGGCTAGGCGCCCTTGCTCACCTGCTGCTAGCTCTACATACGTACGATCGATAGACGGATGGCGATAAGATCCTGCAGGTGCAGGCCAAAGATTGATATGTCGGATGGAGCACCGGCCATTTGTTTCTTCCATATATACTCCTCTCCATAGCTCTGCTTTAGTTGGAAGATCGACACGTCTGGTCCTGGTTGATGCATGATTTTCCTTGTACCTCGGGATCCGTACGTACTACAGTCATAGGTAGGCCGGTCTCGGAATCTGTGCTGTGCTGCATGCAATGAAATGGTTTGGTGTGAGTGTTAGTCCAAAAGAAGATATAGAGGGGCTGACAGCGTAGATATCATCACTGTCACTCCATGCCTGGCTTGAGATTTTGCAAAGATCCACACACATGCATGCTCTTCGATGCTCCATATCGATCTTTACGTCTTTTCACCCACTTATTTACAAGCGTGACCCGTGCATACTACTAGTACCTTGATCGAACAACAGCCATATCCCGGGAACTTTGCACACCACAGATATATCCAAATTGAAATCATTAATTTTCGACCATCTCTAGATTGGAGAGCAAGAGCTAATTGTGACATTCTTATTTGTCTCTGGTTTCTTCCAATCTTGAAAAAAGATAATCGCTCCGATCAGTATTAATTGTTGTTGATATCAGCGACAATTAATATGGATTGAAGGGAGTGGCTAATTATGACCTTCTTCTGATAATTAGAACGTATTTACTACTCCAGTTTCAATATTTAGAGCAAGTATAATAATGGATTATAAACCTGCTTACATGGCACTTTTACCTCTGCGGAGATAAGAGGCATGAAAAAAGTGAAGGACCGGGCTTTTATGCAAGAGCCCATCTCTACACGTTCTCCTAACTAAAAACATTTAATGTGAGAAAAGAGATAGAAAGAAAGTGAAAAAAAAAGTTGAAACGTTATAGTAAACCTTGTAGTCACACTATTGTATGAGTAATTGATAATGCTAACCCTTGATGACATGACATGCTCATATAGCTAGCAGCTAGCTATACGAGTATTAACCATGCTCTTAGGGATTTTTTGTGATGAAGCTTTAATATTTACGAGACAAAGGTATTAGAAAATTAATTTTCCTGTGGACCACATTGCACTCAGTTAGTCAAAGAGACTTTCATTTTTTCTTTGAATTAATTAATTATCAACACAAATAAGAAAAAAATCATATGAGCAGACCCAGATGCCTTTAGAAAAGTTCTAGAAGAAGTTGTCCTATCGATGATATGTTTAACCTATAAATCTAGCGGTTTTTTCGTTTATAAACTATCAAAAGATAGGTTACGCATTTAGAGCATCTCCAATAGGCACACTTCTCCTCGGCGTGCTATAATTCTTTTACAGCGCCAAAATAGTCTTTTTACGCGCGGGTGCAATAAAGAGGTTTTCCAGATGCACAAAAATACGGTGCCCAATCCGGCGGCCCCACCTGCAGCAGCCCAGATTTTCCAGCGCGCACAATCCGGCACCCAAAGTTTGCAGCTCGGGATACCGCTTTAGCGTGTGCGCTAAAGTTTTTTGTGCGTGCTCTGTTTTCCGGCGCACAAATACGATGGTTTTTAGGGCGTGAGGTATTTTTTGAACGTATGTTGGAGATGCTCTTACAATTTACATTTCTGTTGACCTGGCCCTTCTCCGTTGTTCTTTATGCACGGAACAGAAGTGAACATTCTTTTGCGAAAGATTCGAGGTTCACACTTCGTCAACAATGTACATATATTTTTCATGACTTTTGACTTCAGTGGGTTATTAATTAGTTTCGAATACAATAAAACATCAAAGTGCACGCATCGTACATCTCCACCAACTATAATATACAACTAACAAAAAAGGCAATGTACGTAGCTTTCCCCGATGAAATCAGCAATTGTTCTCACTATGCATCTCATTCCAATCAATTTAAACTACATACTTTGAGCTGGCTACAAGTTCCATTCTGGGAGTGGATGGGCCCATGCCGAGCTAAGCATGCAAAAGAATCTCTTTCTCTGTCGTTTGCTTTAGTTAGTTTGGTCTTTACTACTTCTTTGCTTTGCTTAGCCTCCTCCGATTCCATTTCCATTGTTCCATCCTTTTCAGCTAGCTATAGCTCGCTAGCTAATGATGCACCGAATACCCAATCTTTTTGTTTTGAATTTCCTTTCTCTCGTCAGGGACAACTAGAGGACAAAGCGAGGACACAACGGTAGACTGGGGCCATCTGATCAGATATCGCGCCACATCGAACGGTGCAGGAACCACGGCGTGTAAAACGGAAAGCGGTGCAACGTCGTTGTCAACGTCGTTGACAACGATCTCGGTTGCGCCATGTGGCCACACTTGGCTCGTAAATCAGCTTGACCCAGACTTTACTTCCTAAAAAGGATTTTGCTACCTTATTTGTCATCTTGGAAATTTATATGGGCTCCATATAAGGAAGTTTCGAACTGTTTTAGACCTAACCAGCCGCAGAACCCTTTTGACACAACTACTAGCATCGAACAACGGTTGAAAGCAAAGAGCGAAAGACAGGCTTGGCACTCACTTTTTACACGATCTGGTATCTATGGAACGACCGCAACCGTCGGATTTTGAATATATACACATGATGGCGGTCAGTATATATAGCATGTTTAACTAGAGATGTTTTTTTCCTAAATTTTTTTGTCTTGAGTGTGTTTCCTCTTTGTCGAGTTCCTTGCCTGGTCACACTTGTGATCACTAATTGTAATTTTCCCCATTCTTAATGAGAAACCGGAGCACCGACCATCTTCAATAAAAAAAACACAGCTTACAATTAGCTAGTCATATAGCGAGTTAATTAATCTTTATGTTTACAGATAATACCTTTTTTGCGGGACGTGTTTACAGATGATACTATTTGTCTTAATTTTATGTCGAAACCAGGGTTCTCTGATAAAAGTATGAACTTTTTCCGACTGAATTAGAGACCTAGTAGTAGCTTTCATTTCAACAATGCAAAAACAAGATATTTATTTTTGCTTCAAAGGCATTGGTATTTGGCTTGAAGTAGAAGCACCACTAGAATAATTTGATCCAGTGGGGAAATGGCTAGAGATAGCAGATGAGACACGACTATGCACCCATATCCAAAAGAACTAAATGGCATCTATAAGCATGGAGCACAGTACCACTTGAATAGAATTAAGAGGAGGAGGAGAAAAGAGAATGATTAAATGATTAGAACAATTTGGTACCCATGCCCCCTGCTGCACATATATTCTATTCCATATCGATGAAAAGGAGCCAGAAAGAGAGAAGCAGAAAAGAGAATGGAATCTTGCTCATCTCATCCTCCTCCCCACTTGCATAAATATATAATTATATTTTGCATTGCATTATGGTCTTAATTACCTTAATTATGTATGCATTTTAGATTACTGCTGATTAATCTAACCAATACTACTGACCTGTGAATGGATTTCTCAACAAGCTGGTAGTGACCGTGCATGCATATGGAAAAAAGAACATCAACACCAGATGCTCCCAGTGCATAATTAAGGATGGCATGCACTAAGTAAGTTTTGGAACACGCAGTTTGCTAGCTGGTGGGCATGATGCAATATGTAACTATCTATATGTTAGCCACTAAGAGAGAACAAAACAAAGTAGGTTGCCTTAGGCTGGGGAATCAGAGGAGGATATTTGTGTGGCGGGGTGACATCAGTGATGCATGCATGCATGCAGCTGTCTAATTAATTAATTGGTGAATTAAGGCAGGCACAAGGAGATAAATTAATAATGAGTGATGAGCATTCTCCCATGTTATAATTATATTTTGCATTTGCATTATTGTCTAAATTACCTTATGCATGCATTTTAGATTACTGCTGATTAATCAAACCAATAGTATTACTCCCTCCATCTTAGTTTATAAGTCTTGCACGTGTATCTAGGTCGTCAATTTGACTTATATAAAACAAATTATTTAACATAAAAATTATATCATTAGTAGAACATCTAAAGTTTCTAATGATATGTTTTTTGAAATATATACCTCATATTAAGTTGGTCAAGTTGACGACCTTGATACACATACAAGACTTGTAAACTGAGATGGAGGAAAAGAACATCACCAAATGCTCTCACTACATAATTAAGGATGGCATGCACTACGCTACTTATGTTTTTGGAACAGGCAGGTTGCTAGCTAGTGGGCATTATGCAATATGTAACTGTACTAGAAGGGTTGGGCACGCTTTGCTACGCCGTTGGTGTTGTTGAGATTCTTAAAAAAAAAATACTCGTCTTGCGTTAAAATACAAGGTGCATTACTTTTTTAAAAGTCCAACCCCTTTAAGTTTGATCAAATTTATGAAAAAATATGTCAAAATTTGTAATATCAAATTTGTGTTTTTAGATTCATCATGAAATGAATTTCCACATATTTTGGCTTAATATTGTGGATGTCGATATTTTTGACTCTAAACTTGGTCAAAGTTAAAGAAATTAGACTTTCCAAAGAACTAATCCCCTTATATTTTGGAACTGATGGAGTATTTAGTTTGGCAGATGGGGAGACGATGGAGTGTGTTTTAAGTTTATTTATAATGTGGCCATTTGGTGGGTCTTTCATGGTGTGATTATGTGTTATGCGCTAATCAATTCATACTTTTGTGGGTAAATTTTTGTGTCTGCGACTACATGTATTATATTGGTGCTATAGTATCATCACATCGTGGTGCTTCTTTTTTCTAGGTGATAAGAGGGTGCACATGGTTGATATGTTTTTCTAGCCGATTGGTGTTGATAGATTTGAAAAATCATTGGCCTGACCAAAATCGTAAAACAAATTCAAAATTGAATATCTCAATCGAATAAAAGAGCTTTAAAATTAAGGATTATGATGAATTAAAATAATTAAATGGAAGAGCTCCTTGAAAAGTTATTGACCCAGTCAAAATCATGTGACCAAGTCTAAACTAAAAACCTCAAGTAATTGTGAGGACTTAAAAATTAGGAAGCATAATGTATGGTATAAAAGAATTGAATGGGAGCATTGATGAATTGTTGACTTAGTTAAAATCGGGTGACCCAATTTTAATTGGACACCTCAATTGATTGTGTGGCTTTTTACTCTAGGAAGTCTAGTGATATAGTAAATGTTAGCCACTAAAAGGGAACAAAACAAAGTAGGTTGCCTTAGGCTGGGGAATTAGAGGATATTTGTGTGGCGGCGTGACATCATTGATGCATGCATGCATGCAGCCTAAGGCTGGTCGTAATGGTAGTATAATAGCTAGTATCATGCATGCCAACTAGGCAATTTTGATGAGGTGTCATAGAATTAAATGAAAAAAAGAGGGTTGAAGTATCATATCATGATACCGTATCATAATAATTGTTATGCTACTATGTGTCATGCATGTCAATAAATAGAGTGTTACATGATACTAGTATATGATACTATGCATTAGGGAGGTAGTATCATACACTGGTATCATATGCATGATACTGGTATATGATACTCTCATTACAACCAGCCTAATTAAGTAATTGATTAATTAAGGCAAGCACAATGAGACAATTTAATAATGAGTGATTAGTATTCTCCCATGTTACATGGTTGGCACTGGTGGTGTATGATGTGGGACTCGTTTACACTAACCTAGCTCGACCACTCAATAGCCAGCCACCACACCCAGATTGACAAAGTAGACAAAAAGGAGTGAAGGAGCTTAGGGCATCTCCAACGCATCACTCGCATATGTTCGGACGGCACGGTCCAGACCGCAAAAGCCATCCAACATGGTCCTGTATTAGTGAAATCGAAACCAAACGCGGTGGGAGGGGGTTGTGGGAGTTCGGACCCTCCGGATCACCCAAAAGGAAGGCGGAGCCTGCGTTTTCGTAGTAACCCGCGCTGTTTCCGGCAAAAATCTCCCGGTCTCTTCTCCCATCCCCCGCTGCTCTCCACCCAATTCCCGCCCTTTTCTCCCACACCTTTCCTTCGTTCTGTCGCCGATGCATGAAACCGGTAGAGAACCTATCGGAGATGGAGGTGCCGGAGGATCCGAGCATCATACTCGCCCGGAAGATCAGCTGGCTACGCGGCAAACTCGCCGTGTGAAGGTGAAGGACACAAAGGAGGAGAACCTCAAGAGGCGGTAGGCCGTCGGTGGGCATGGTGGTGACGGCGGTCGTGGTGGTCGTGGCGGACATCGCAGCAGAGGGCACGGTGCCCAGACGGGTGCGCTTACTTTACAGACAACGACATGGCTGAAGCATTACAAGCATCTGTATTTCTACTCCGCTAAGCAGCTCGGAGCCCCCGCCAGGAAGGTGCCTTACATCATCGACATAAACGCGGTGCCACTCTTCTCAGAGTGTTGTGGGCCGCAGCTCTTCCGGAAAGTGGACGGCGGACGGGGAGCAAATGGGTTCCCGCACGCTATTTGCGGCAATGCCTAGAGCGGAGGATCTGACTTACGACGACCTGGATAGGGAGATGCTCGACGTCATCCATGATGGAGGCAAAGGACGATGATGTGCCTATGAGGACGGGTGGGTGGTAAACTCGGATTCCACCCAGTCCGACAAGTACCAACATCGGTAGTCCTACACCCAGGCAGGCACGCATCAATCCTACACCCAGACCGACGTGGGCACACAGCAAGAACAACATTGGGCCACCAGACAGTAGCAACAGGAGGGGGAGGACGAGGAGGGGGGTAGTGAGGATGATGATCCGGATGATATAGCCGACAATCCAAAGAAGAAGGGTAGGGGAGAAAGCTTCAACATGCAGGAGGACGAGCTATTGTGCGATGCATGGTTGGCCACTAGTCTCAGTCTGATCCATGGGTGGAGCAAAAAGGCACAACATTTTGGAACAAAATTCACATTTGGTTCCACGAACACAAGCATTTCGCCCCCTACTCCGAAGCGGTCATCCGTAACCGTGAATCAAAGCCCCTCAACCATCGATGTTAGACTATCCTAGAGGTCATGTCCAAGTATCGTGGGCACTTGAAGAATCTCATCACATGGTGGCCTAGCGGTGCACAAATCACCAAGCAAGTAAGTTGATCACTAGCCGGATATGCATTGTTGACAATTTTCACTTTGTATCCTTCTCATGCTTGTTTCATGTACAAGAAGTTGGAGAGGAAAAACTCCGCCGTCTTGCATTGTTGGTTGAAGTTCAATGGGTAATCGAAGTGGAACATTTTCATAGCCAAGACCGCCGCCCAAGCCACTAAGGAAGAAACTGGTGACCCTACAAACCCAACCCAAGAACTATCAAAGAAAGTTAGAAGATTTTTATGGGGGAAAAGTGGGAGGAGGAGAGGGCGAAGCAAGAAGGTGCGACGGCCACGATGACGAAGAGGTTTGAGGACATCTTGTCGAAGAAGCAGGAGGCATGCGTGAGGCGCTCGGACCTCAAGGAGGAAAGAAGGCGAACGGGTTCAAATTATTGATGGAGGCGACGGACAGGAAGCTGAAGCTCAAAAAAATGAGGACCATGATCAAAGAGAGGAAGGCCACACTCGAGAAAAAGAAGTTGAAGACTGCCGCCAATGGGGGCGTAATATGTTGACCTTGAATTTGGATGCTTTGGATGTCGATGCAAGAATGGTCGTGCAATCCGTCCGCTACCAGATGTTGCAGCGGGTGAAACATGAGTTGATAGTGGCGGAGAATGAGGCGGTGGCGGACGCGGAGGCTGCCTTCGCGGCGGCAGCAACACCTTGATCAGTGAGCAGATGGCTGGGATTGCCGGTCTGGCAAAGACAGAAATTTGCATGGACTGTCTGACTGATGTTATCTTGGAATCTGGCATGTAAAAACTAAGCATATTTGTCTTTTTTTGGTTGTGACCGGGCATGCAATTTAGCGTTGGTGTTATCCGATGCGTTGCGTGGATCAGAGTACATTTGAATTTCAAATTGCCCTTTACTGTCGCACATATATATGTTACAGCATCTCTAGCCGTTCGCCCCCTAGGACACATAAAAATCGCCCCCTGGGGGCGAGCCGGCGATACAATCGGCGCTGGGGGCGGTTTCGCGCTCAGTTGTCGCCCCCAGGCGCCGATATTGGCCCACTTTTCAGCCCCATCTCGGCGAATAAAGGGCCCATATGGGCGATAATAGGCCCATATTCGGCGTGGTTCGCCGTTGTTCGGCGTTCAATTATGCACATAAATTTTTTTACCACATATTTCATCATAGAAATATCAAATAATTCAACAAAATAATACAACAACAAATAGTTCAATACAAATTATATAGTTCAACAAATAAAAACTCATATTTCATCACACGTCGCGCCCGGCGTCGCCCTTGAGCCTCCATAGATGCTCTATCAGATCTTGCTGCAGTTGATGATGCACCTGTGGGTCTCGGATCTCCTGACGCATACTGAGATAGGCAGTCCAGGTTGCCGGTAGCTGGTGATCGACTTCGTCTAGAGGACCCTGTCTGTAGTATGGTTCAGTGTCAAACACTGGGTCTCCTTGCTCGCTCTCGATGATCATGTTGTGCAAGATGACACAGCAAGTCATAATCTCCCACATTTGATATTTCGACCAGGTCTGAGCGGGGTACCGGACAACAGCTAATCGAGATTGAAGCACACCAAATGCCCGCTTGACATCCTTCCTGCAAGCCTCCTGAACCTTCGCAAACCAGGCGTTCTTGCCTCCTGGCACAGGGTTTGACATCGTCTTCACAAATGTCGACCATCTCGGATAGACGCCATCAGCTAGATAGTACCCCTTGTTGTAGTGCCGCCCATTGATCTCGAAGTTCACCGGAGGAGAATGACCTTCAACAAGCTTGGAAAGACAGGAGAGCACTGCAGCACGTTGATGTTATTATGAGTTCCTAGCATACCAAAGAAGGAGTGCCAAATCCAGAGGTCCTGTGTGGCCACCGCCTCAAGTACCACACTGCAACCGCCTTTGGCGCCTTTGTACATCCCCTGCCAAGAAAATGGGCAATTCTTCCATTTCCAATGCATGCAGTCGATGCTTCCAAGCATCCCAGGAAATCCTCTTGCTACATTCTGTGCTAGGATCCGAGCAATGTCTTCCGCATTGGGTGTTCTCAGGTATTGCGGTCCAAATACTGCCACCACTGCCCGACCGAACTTGTAGAAACACTCTATGCTGGTGGACTCGACCATGCGCCCATAATCGTCGAGTGAATCATCGGGATCTCCGTATGCAAGCATCCTCATCGCTGTCGTGCACTTCTGGATGGAGGTGAATCCAAGGGCGCCGGTGCAATCCATCTTGCACTTGAAGTAGTTGTCGAACTCCCGGATGGAATTCATAATCCTGAGGAAGAGCTTTCGGCTCATTCGATAACGGCGCCGAAATGTTTTCTTGCCATGAAGTGGAGCATCGGCGAAGTAGTCGGAGTAGAGCATGCAGTAGCCTTCGAGACGATGCCGGTTCTTTGCTTTCACCCGCCCCGGCGCCGAGCCACCTCGCCGCGGCTTTTCATTGCTCGCCAGCAGCTGGGCGAGGGCGGCGAGCACCATGAGATGCTCTTCTTCCTGGACGTCGGCCTCGGCTTCCTCCTCCAGCAGCGCGGCGAGCGCTTCCTCGTCATCCGAGTCCATCGCCGAGGCAGGAAAATCACCAAACACCTTGCGCCCGGTGGGCGTGTCCCCGCCGCTAAACTGCCCCTCCGCGGCCGAAAACGCCCAGCTGCTGTTGGAGGGGCTGCCGCGGCGAAGCTCTGCTATTTTTCCGGCGTGGAATGGCTATCTAGTGGTGAAAGGCGGCGGGCGGCGTCGGGATATAGCTACTGGCGGCCGAGGGCGCGGGCGGTGGGAGGCGAGTCGGGGAAGAAAACCTTGACTTTTCCCCTGACGGCGTGGGCTAGCCGCGCTTTTCCCTTGCGCCGGACCCCCAACTGCCCCCCAGTGCGCCGGGTTTGGCCTGTGACCGCCGGGCGGAAAAAAGGGCCGAATCGGCATTTTTCGACGTCCTGGAAGCGCGACTGGGGCGTTTTTTTGACGCCGGCGCCGAAAAAGTGGCCTGGGGGCCTGTTGGGGACGCGGCTGGAGATGCTCTTAGCATTAAATGGTCGGTGCCCGCATCCGTGTCCACAGACAGTTCCGCCTGTCCGCGGACGGAACCCGGAGAGAATTTGCAGGTCACCATTGGAGATGCCCTTACATATTTGCTTGTAAAGCTTTGATAGCTGCTCCCTACCTTCTGGTTTATATGGCTCAAATCTCAAATCTCATCAACCAAGGCATTTTCTGAGTGGAGGAATGTATTTCGTATTTTACAAAACTACCCCAAATAAACGCATGCATTAATTTGAATTTATTATAGTGCATGCATACTTAGCCACTAGATGAGTAGGAACATTACATGCATTGGTGTGTTCCTTTTTAATTCTTGCATGCAAAGATCTAATACGCATTGAAAACTAAAAATGAAATGAAGATGAGTCCTCTAAATTGAAAAAACAAAAAAGTTGAGATAAGTCTTATAAACCGAAAAGGAGGGAGTAGATATTATCGGATGAGAAGAATATTAATTACTTGCTAGTAGTACAATTTTGGAAATGGGCATTTGTTGTGTGTGACAATAGTTTTAAGTATTAAGGAGCAATGGCCAAGCCAGCCGGAAGACTCTGTAGGGTCCTTGCTAATCTTTAAAATTATGTTCCCCCCCTAAAAAAAAGACACTACAAGTAAGTAGTGGAAACAGCAAATAAAGCAGAAGACAGTGGGATGCTTGAGCCGAAATGCCCCTAGTGTTCATTTACTACTAGTAGTATTAGCTGCTAAGGACAAGAAGAGATGGAATGTACTAACTAAAATTTGTTAGAGGATGGATAGGTGGATTCCTCCTCTGTTGTGTTTGGACGGCTGAAAAGGCTCCCCCTTCCCGCCTATAAATACCCTCCCAACCCCCCTCACCACCTCACTCATCTCACTCACTCATTCCTCCAGCAAGCTTCATCTCCACCTTCGGCTGCGATCTTTTTGTAGATCGTTCGAGATGACGGTGGCGGTGTGCCATGTCATGCCGGCGCTGGACGTCCCTCCTCCTCACACTCGCACTCGCATGCCGGCGCTGGACGTCCCTCCTCCTCACACTCGCACTCGCATGCCGGTGCCGATGCCACCGTCGCAGCAGCTGGACATGTGGAGCGCCATCCAGGCCCCGGCCGACGACGACTGCGCCACCAAGGCCCCGCCCACGCCGGCCAAGGCCAAGGCGACCTACCCGATGGCGACGGTGCGGCGGTCCATGAGCCACGAGAGCCTCGGCCTCTGCACCGAGAGCCTCGGCTGCGAGACCGGCACCCGCGGCGACTTTCTCGACCTGGCATCCCTCCTCTACGCGCCGCCGACTTCCCACCATACCGACGATACCGTCGCCGCCGACTTCGTCTCGCCGCCGGCATTGCAAGAAGGCGAAGAGGAGGAGGAGGAGCTGACGCTGAAGGCGGTGCAGTACCACCGCGCGCGGCCTCAGCGCGCGTTCCCGCCGCCGCTGCCGTCCATGTCGCGTCGGCGCGGCGACGATGCCGGGCCGTGCCTGCGGGTGCGCCCGCACCGCCGCGACGGGCGCCTCGTGCTGGAGGCCGTGGCCGTGAAGCCCCAGGTGTATCTCCACGCCCAGCGCCAGGACGGCCGCCTCAAGCTCTGCTTCGTGGACTGCTCCTCTGCCTCGGACTCTGTTGGCGAACATGAGAAGCAGAGCATGGTGCAACCACAGCATGAACACCAGGAGCAGAGCATGGTGCAAGAGCCACGTCATGACGAGGAGGACGAAGAGGAAGAGGAGGAGGAGGACGAGGTGGAGGTGGTGGACAGGGGCACGGTGGTGGAGGTGGTGGCGGCGTCCGGCAAGGCGCAGCGGTGCTCCAGGATCGTCATCAACAAGTTCGTGGGCGGTGCGCCAGCCGCTAGCAGCGACGACACGTCCCCGTCGCGCTGCTTTGGAGGTGGTGCCGAGGACGAGGCCGCTCCGCCAGTGACGCCGGGGATGCGCCGGGTGCCGTCGTCCACAACGGCGCTGGCGGCCGCGGTGGCCGCGGCGTCCACGGGCATGCAGTCCGACGAGGAGGACGAGGACGAGGTCGACGAGGAGGAGAAGGAGAGCGCGGCGCTGCTGTTCACGTCGCGGGTGGGGGACAGGGAGGAGCTGGTGCAGAGCGTGCGGCGGTGCCGGCAGCTCCGCCAGAGGCCGCTCTTCATCGTGGAGCCATACTCCATCATCGCCACCTGATCATTGATCCAAATAAGAGGATTATCATACGTACCATTGCTAGTAATTAATCAACTGATCAACAACTAAGATTTTCAGTCATCGTGCCTAGTTGTTGCTAAGATCGTCCATCGATCGATTGATCAGTTTGTAATGTACCTTGTTCTTGTCCAATCAAATTGGGTATCAATCTGTCTATTGGCTCCGATCGATCCATGCTTGAGCTCCACTCCGGTTGGTACCAAGACAGCTAGACTGCACTGCGTACTAGCATGATTCACAGCAGCTGGCTCTGTCTTGCCAAGAATCCCTGTATTGTCATATTATAGATGGAGATGATTCGTTTCTTATGGAGTACCATGCTAGCTGGACCTAATTCTGTGTGCTAGCACAAGGTTTCTGCATTTGATAATATTATAGATGGAAATTTTTCTGCTCACTCAACATATACAATTCATAATTAACCTTTGTCTGGACATCAAAAGCTTGGATTTGAGTCCACTGCTGCCTCGTATGGTATAAACCATACTTATTATACTTTCATTGTTAAAGAATGAGATAATCCATATCTTTTCACTTTCATCAATTGTTGCACCCTCATTGTCTAATTGTCAAATATTTAAAGCTTTTACTACTGTATTTACCTTGGTTACCTTAGATCATCAAAATCTCAAGTTAAATAGGCATGGCATAGAGGATTGATTAACCCAATAGATTGAATAACGAGAAGTTTTACATATCAACATTTAAAAAAAAGGTCAATTGAACGGATCCATATAAGTAACTCTTTGATCGTTAATCACATCTATCATGGACTAATTGACATATGGTTCTTTATGTGAGCCATATGTGTGAATGGTTCACCATGGGTAGTTACTGAATATAACATTTGAAGAAATTTATATCATCTGGACCATTTCATTAATGCTACATTGCTTCAAATGGATACCCAAAATATACGTGATGGAACTTTTTGACATTTTGAAGTGATAACTTGTTTAGTAGTAACTAGATGATACTTAGCGCGTTGCTGTGGGAATCGATTGCAATATATTTCAATTAAATTTGATTGTATGAAATATAAATATTTGGATTAATAAAATATGGACCAAATTAAAAATACATATGATTTATTATATTTTAATTGTGTGTAGTTGTAAATATTAATTGAATATAAGTAGAATAATAGAATGAAAAATATTTTTCACATACATGGTTGCATGTGGTGGTGGTTCTTTTTCCACGCATCGTGCATGTTGAGATAGGCCTTATCCTATCCATAGTTGTATGATGATGTGCCATGCTTGCATGTTGAGATAAACAAGTTAGTGAGGACTCTCTTAGGTCAGGTGTGCCAAACATCTATCAAAATATTTCGGACACCTGTAAACTCTAGAACCCTAAGCAAAGATATTTTAAAAACACTAAGATGACCACATATAATAGAAAAAACATTCTACAAATAGATCCGAGGGCACCGGAAAAACCATGCAGTATTATGATTTTGTTCTTTTTTTCTTAACTTCAGAAGCTATTTTCCTATTTGGTTCATAGAAGTGCTTTACTATATAATGTGTTAACAATTACCATTAAAACTATCTGGTCTCTATGTATGTCTCAAGTGTAATTTTAATTATGTGAATTGGGAATTCATATATCAAATAAAATAAAAAATTATTGCAATATCTGAAAGAAGGTTTATGTGATTATTATTTTATAATAATTACAATATTGTTATAATTTTGATGTTTTTTCCTATGTTTTTTTTACTTGTTAGCTACATGTTCTTCGATTGATGAAGTATCAATTATTAAAATTTATGAATAACACAATCCTATCTTAGTGACTTGAGGCACTAAGAGAGATATGTCGCATCCAATGCTAATTGTATATCAATGAAATGTCATGTTATGAATCCTCATTCTCATGATGAACTACAATGGAAGACATAGTTTTCTCATTCTAATATTATTTCTAGTCCCTACATTGTGAGAGATTTGGCATATACTGGAGGGTTCAGAACATCCAGTACCTACAACTACTTAGTTGTTCGATAATTAACTACAAGTTCGCTTCATTTGTTTATGAGAGTAGTAAAAAATAATGGCAACAGTTTAATACTAATATTCTCGTTCTTACTTTGTATATCTTAATAAATTCCAATGATCATGTGTATCCACAGTCGCCGGAAAATAAAGGGAAAAGGGGCATTCATGATAAGTTTCATAAGAAGAAAATAACACTGATTCATGTAAAAATATTTAAGTTGGATAGCATCAAGGAAAAAGCACAAAAGGCGAACTATAAAACCAGGGTATAATTTAGTTATTCTGTTGTGGGCCGTAGATTTGTTGTTGTGGTACATTTTGGAGCATGTTTTTTGTATGATCTACCAAAGAAGGTACTAGCTCTTTAACACATATGGTTCTTTCTTTATGTAGATGCATAGAGGAAAATACTAGCATATTTTGTTGCAACTAAACAAAACCCGGTAGAGATCCAAAAAGTTGGTCCTAAACCATATCTGGAAGGGATGGTTGCACGTGCGCTAGTACTGATGGATCCAACCAAAAGTTCAAACTTCGGATCATCATCATCGAAGCAAAACTTCAAGCCAACACCTTCAACAAAGGACACGATGGAAAGTCATCAATAATGCATGATCTAGCTTGAGGCGAGATCATGTCTTTTCGCCCAGAGAATCTACATGCTTGTTGTTGAAACTATCACCCACATCATCCTCTTTATCGTTTGATGTTCTCTCACTAGCCAGATCACAGCGCTGAGAAATCCCAAGGATACGCTAGAGGAGGATTGAGGCCTCCTCGTCCCGCCTCCAGTTGCTACCACACCACTTTTAGATCCCTATCATTGAGAGAGGGAAGACGTTAAATAAAGCATTCGTCCAGGCAACCACCTCTCGTACATGCTTAGATGCGCATGTCAACAGCCAAGCTAAGGGTGTGACTACAGATGGCCCTAAAAATGATCCGCTACACCACAAGGCTTCCCCACCATGTTGGTGAGGAGCATGGCCATTAGTCGATCCATGCTGGGGCCACCTCTCCAACAAATGTGGAGCCATGTCGGTCAGGGTTGTCACTATGCTGCGGGATAGAACCAACTCCCATTGCCACCGCTGATCGAGCGTGCATTGCTAGCTAGCGTCCTCTAGCGGTAGCAAGGGCAATGAGAGAGGACAGCGACATGACTAGTTTTTTTTAATACAACGACTAGGGTTTTGGGTTTTACCTGTGTTGCCCTCTTGAGGACTACGCGAGTAACCTCGTTCCTTGCTAATGAAATCCAAGTCAAAAGAAAGTAAGATGGCAGGAGTCCCCTATGGGTGATTTAGATATCCCCACCTAGTGCAAGCCGACAACCCTATCGTATGATTTCCTCGTCGCTATCATCATCATTGATCATCATGACCCCGCGATAAGAGGTGTTGTTCTTCCACCTTGCTCTACCGCAACTGCCGGTCACCCGCTGCTTCAGTCTTCTCTCTAGACTTGGAGGACACTCAATCTTCTCCAACTCCATTAGAGCAACTCCAACGGGGAGACCCAAACAGACATGGATTTTGTCCGTTTGGGTCGTTCGTCCGCCTAGCGGATATGAGACGGATACGCATGGCTGGTGGATGAACCCAACACACAAGATGCAAAAACGGACACGCATGGCGGAGGACTCGAGGCGGCTGTTCTAGAGGCCGTGGACGGATGAGGAGGAGTTGCATCCTGCGCGGGTTCCTTCATCTTCAAGAGCGGGCAGGCGCCATCTACGACGCTGCGCGCCACATCTGGCGCCCGGCCTTCAAGCGCGACGGCGAGCACCACGACGGCCTGCGCCGGTGGCCTTGACGGCAAGCTAGGCGAGCAGGCACGCGGCGGGCGCGGACGAGCTGGCGCGGCGAGCGGCGACGCGCGCGGGGAGCTGAGGGGCACGGGGCGCGCGGCGGGCGGGGCGAGCGGCCGCACGGGTGACCCGAGGCCTCCCGGCAAGGATGACGGAGAAGGTGGAGGCCTCGCCGTTGAGGACGGCAGCTCGTGGCGGCGCTCGGCTGGGTTGGGATCTCGCTGCAGCGGCTCGTGTTGTGTCGCTGACTAGTAGGACCATGGCAGACACGGGAGGGTAGCAGCGGACGAGAGGAGCGCCCGCTTTTGTCCATCATGGACCCATTTGTGGCACAAATTTGAGCTCAGTTTGGATCGGGGTGGATGACAAACGGACAGCACGCGGACATGCGCGTCCGTTTGGGTCGCCCTGTTGGGCTACGTTTTCTGTCGAATCATCCAAACCGACAAAATGGATTACCCATTGGAGTTGCTCTTACACGCTCCCACACTGAGCCCTAATATGACATGGCACCAACTTTGGCATCTCGCGTACTAGCTCTACATGGTACAATTTATAACTTGGCCAATATCCACGCTAAAAAGGGGAATTTACTCTAAACTTGTCAATAGTCTTTTGTATGAAGGACAAAGCCTATTTGACAATACCATGAAAAAGCAATGAACGGCGAATAATCAACACTGTAAGCATAGCGGCGAAATTAAGTATTAATCACTCGAACAACAGTGGAATGCTAGATTCCAATGGTCGGCCGATGTTTTCCTTTTGGCAGGGGGTGGTCGACAGACGTTTGCCTACATATACTCAAGGACATGATTGAGTTGACAATACTATGAAGAACAAAGGGCGAATAATCCGCCTGGTAAGCACCAACAACCAAAGTATGAAGCATAACCACAAAAGTATTAAGCATGACAACATAAGTGAAATGCTAGATTCCAATGGTCGACCACCATGCATGTTGACCTAGCTACATGTACTTAAGTAGTACTTCTACGTAAGAGCACCGTGTACTTTCCTCAAGGGAATGACAAATGGGTGAACGGCAGGGAAGCAGAAAGGATGGAATACTCCTGCTAGCAGTTAGTTGGCCTCTCAATGATCTTACTTAATTAAGTAGCATATATGCATGCAGGGTCAAAGAAGAAGAAAGAAAGTACGTACGAATATATGCCATGGAATACCTAGGCCGGCCGGTTAAGCTCCGCTAGACATTAATTATTAAACACATTAAATGTTGCGCCAATGGCGGCCAACCAGCTATGCCACGTGGTGCAAGCTGGTTGGCCGCGGTGAGCAATCTTTTAAATTTTTTAAATGAAGATGAGGATTATTTTTTAAATATATTTTTTCTTTTTAGATGGAGGTTAGGACCTCTGGTATTTTTTCAAACCCATTAAGTGTTGCGTGAATGGCGGCCAACCAGCTATGCCACGTGGCGCAAGCTGGTTGGCCGCGGCGAGCAATCTTTTGAATTTTTTAAATGAAGGTGAGGATTATTTTTTAAATGTATTATTTTTCTAGATGGAGGTTGGACCTCTGGTATTTTTTAAACTAGATGATAACCCCGCACGTTGTCACGGAATTTTTTTTCTAATATATTCAGTTAGAATTGGTTATATGAAACATGAATATTTAGAGTGATTATATGAGAACTAAAACTGAAAATAAATATGATTTGTGGTGTTTGATTATTGTATAATGTAAATATCATAATAGGAGGTGCTTTTTTATTATGCATGATTGCATGTTGTGGTGGACCTTTTTCCATACATGTTGAATGGTGAGGTGGCATACTTGCATGTTGAGAGAAATAGCCTAGTGGGGGCTAGCTATTTAGATATAGAAGATGAAGGGTTATGCAAAGTGGCGCTTGCTGGTAGGCTATGGTGGTATTTTTTTTTCCTTTTTACTTCTTTTTTTAGATGAAGGTTAGGATTTTTTTTCTAAGATGTGTTTTAAGGACTCTATGTACTATTTTAAAATAAAAATATGCGCACAGCTTCCTCTCAAGTAGCGACACAAGGTGGCGCCCCAACCACTAGTGCATACTTTAGGAGTGCCTTAGTTTGTGCGCCGCAAAAATTATAGGTGTACTGACAATACCTTATTTTTGGCACATCCAGCATATCATTAGTTTAATTATCTAGCTAGAAGCATATATATACAGGTGCATCAACAATTAATAGTTTTTTTAGTTAATAACAAGAACTAATCAAACATGGAAATTATCGTGTGGATTATCTGAGAATCAGGTGACTGGATGACATAAGCATGCTATATATTTCAATGATGAATGGTCACAAATATTTATATATAAACATACACCGAGACAAAACTGCAGTTCAGCATAGTGATACAAATGATTGTTTTTCTGGTAAGGAGAGACAATTGCTTAGAATAGTTTCTGGTAAGGATAATCAGCCCCAAGAAGATGTGCCATACACCACGGGCGTCGACATCCACAACCTTGATGGCTCCATAAGTACATGAGCAACCTCGCCGCGTCCATTCGAGACATGTCCGTGTACATGGCTTACAACTTCTCAAAATGGAGGCAAAGAAGGACTACGAAATACCCACCACCACAATGATCTCACTGGTTTGGGCTTGCAAAAGCTTAAACTTGGGGAGGTCACTTCTATGTCTACATCAAGATGTGACGGGATTTGTTTTTAAGGTTGTAATGAGGTTGTACTTCAGCTTGATGAGCTTCAAACACTCATGTTGGTTTGTTTCAACACTTTGCTTTTTATTTGTCGTTTTTTTGTTTTTCCTTTTGCCGGTTGCAATTTTTTTTGCAAGTTAGCTTTCAAAAAACAAAAACTAGAATATTGTTTATTTTGCTTTGGTCTTTTGCTTTTGCCCCGCATTTTCGTTCACAATCTTGTTTATATTTTCACAGCAGGGTTGATCTACGCCGGGCAACGAGGAACTCGTCCTTAAGGATGTGAAGTGTGGAAATTCATTATCGTGAAGGTATGTCCTACAACTCCTACGACTCTCGTCTTTTGCACTTAAATTTCTTAGAATGGCTGTAGCAGTAGTGTCTGTAAAGGTTAAAACAAAGGTTTTGTTCTTGTAGGAAAAATATTTAGTAACCTTTGTTTTGTTTAATCCAGATAAATGAGACTTGGTGTTGGACTAGTTTTTAAAAAGAATGTGATGTAAGCAAAGAATAACCATGCATGCGAGAAAGTCTCTAGAAAGACTTAGGTGTTGAGAAAAATTGATGAGAAGATGATATTAGCAATATTCAACCCATAGTGTTAATTTTGATGGACTCAATAATACTTATGGATAAAGTTACCCACGAGCGAGGAGAGTGTGCGTTGTGTACGAAAAAAAAACAATGCCATAAACGCCGAATGGGAATATGTTTTTTACAATCTGCAATAAGATGATAGGAAATATTCGCAGGTAGATGGTGCTGCTCAGGAGAGGGTGACGCCACAATGGCTAGGGCAGGAAAGGCACTGTGGCTTCCCGCTTTGACTTGGGGGACATGCAACTTCCCCTCTATAGGGGGGTTGAGGTGTTTTTTATGGCGCCGCAAACTCCAACTAGCGCTGACACCCGCGCGTTATGGGCCTGCCTAGCAATACCTTGCTGGCTTGCCCGCATCCTCACCCTAAATCGCTTGCTCGCCTGGTTCAACTGGTTGACCAGTTCACCATTGACCGGTTGACAATTGACCTTTTAAAAATATTAATAAATTTTAGAATGGGAAAAAAGTTTGTGAGTATGAAAAGGTTAACAAACTTCGAAAAAATTCATGGTTTTTTTCTTGAAAAAAAGCTCAGCAATTCTATTTTTTTTGACAAACTCGAAAAATGTTCAAAAATTACTTTGCGAAAATGGAACAAAATTCACACATTTCAGAAAAAGTTCATGAATTCAATAAATGTTAACAAACGCAAAAAAGTTTGATAATATAAAAAAAGTTTGTGGATTCAAAAAAATGTTTATGAATTTAAAAAATTCATGAAATTGGAAAAAGATTGTGAATTTGAGAAAAGTTCATGAATTTGAAAACTTGTTCTTGAATTTATAAAAAATTGTGAAATTTCCAAAATGTTTGTGATTATTGAAAAGAAGA
Source organism: Triticum urartu (assembly GCF_003073215.2). Taxonomy (NCBI): domain Eukaryota; kingdom Viridiplantae; phylum Streptophyta; class Magnoliopsida; order Poales; family Poaceae; genus Triticum; species Triticum urartu. The sequence continues at coordinate 2,796,080 of NC_053026.1, read as the reverse complement.
CAAAATGGGAAAAGGATAAAGGAAAAAAAAGAAAAAGGAGAAGGAGAAGGAGCAAGAAAAAAACAGCCGAACAATACAAAAAAATAGAAAAGAAGCCAGATGGGGAAGCATCTAGAAGCTTTCTAAAAAAATAAAAAAATCAAACCCCACTCACTAAAACCTGGCGCACACTGCATTTCTTTTTTTTTTAGTGTTATGACATGCAACTAACGAGTTGTGTTGATGAAAAAAACGTAAATGAGACGAGCCTACAAGCGAGGGGGTGGGGGTGGGGGGGGGGGGGGGGGGGTGTGGTTGGGGGGGGGGGGGGGGGGGGGGGGGGGGGGTGTGTGAAAAACAAAGAAACCAGCGCCATAAACGACGAATAACAATATGGTTTTATTATGATCAGCAATAAGATGATAAGAAATATTCGCAAGAAAAAACTGATGATAGGAATAAGGAGTTGCTAGCCTTAAATGGTGTTGCTCAGAAGAGGGTGAATCCACACTGGCTGGGGTGGGAAAGGCACCGTGGCATCCCGCCATGGCATGGGGGAGAAGCAACTCCCCGTTTATAGGGGGGATGAGGTATTTTTTATAGAGTGCTCCTATACAGCGCTTGTGGCGCCACAAACTCCAACTAGTGCTCATGCCTACGGATCATGGGCTATACATCGTTCGCTCGCTGGCTCACCCTTGATCACTCACTCGCCTTGTTAAACTGGTTGACTAGTTGACCATTGACTACTTGGCATTCGATTTTTGAACTGTTTAGAAAAATAAAAAACTGAAAAAAATTTGTGGGTTTGAAAAGGTTCATATCTTCAAGAAAACTTCACGAATTTGAAAAAAAAAGCACGCATATCCTAAAAAATGTTGACGCACTCAAAAAAAGTTCACAAATTTCAAAAAAAGATCATGAATTCAAGAAACTTTAAGAACTCGAAAAAGTTTGCAAATTTTAAAAAAATTGCGGCTTCAAATTTTTTTGTGAAAATGGAAGAAAGTTCACACATTTCAGAAAATGTTCATAAATTCAAAAAATGTTCACAAACTCGAAAATGTTTGCTAAGTAGAAAAAAGTTTGAGGCTTCAAAAAATGTTCACGAATTTGAAAAGGTTTCATGGATATGAAAAACTATTGTGCATTTAAGAAAAGTTCAGTAATCTGATAAGTGTTCATTAATTGAGAAAAACCACATATTGGCCAAAATGTTTGCGATTATTGATGAAGAAGACAAAAAAGGGAAAAAGAAAAAACAGACGGACAAATAAGAAAAAAAAATGAAAGAAAAACCAGCCGAACAAAACAAAAAAAACAGAAAAGAAACCAGATGGGGAAGCATCTACAGGCTTTCTAAAATAAATAAATAAATCGAACCCCGCTCACGAAAACCTGGCGCACCCTGCATTTCTTTTTTGTAGTGTTATGCCATACAACTAACGAGTTGTGTCGATGAAGAAAACCATAAACGGAATATTCTTTTCATGATTACCAATAAAGATGATAGGAAATATTCGCAAGAAAAAAAAGGATGATAGTGATAAGGAGTTGCTAGGCTTAGATGGTGCTGCCCAGGAGAGGGCAACGCCACAGTGGCTAGGGTGGGAGATGCATCATGGCTTCCGGCCATGACTTGGGGGAGATGCAACTCCCCTCTATAGGGGGCTGATGTGTGTTTTTATGGAGTGCTCTTATACATCGCTTGTTGTGCCGCAAAATCCAACTGGCGCTCATGCCCGCGCATCATGGGCCGGCCCAGCTATACATCACGTGCTCGCTGGCTCGCTTGCTTGCTCGCCCTACATCGCTCACTCACCTAGTTCAACTGGTTGACAGTTGACTTTGAAAAATGTTTAAAAAGATAAAAATGAAAAAAAATGTTTGTCAGTTTGAAAAGGTTCAGCGCTTCGAAAAAAACTTCATGAGTTTTAAAAAATCTCAGAAATTCTAAGAAAATGTTGATAAACTCGAAAAAAGTTCACAAATCTGTTCATGCATGTAGAGAAAAAATCGGTAATTTGCAAAAAATTTACAATTATAAAAAAGAATATAAAAATGGGAAACGGAGAAGGAAAAAATAAAAAAGAAAGAAAAACCAGCCAAGCAAAACAAGAAACCAGCTGGGGAAGCATCTAGAAGCTTTCTAAAATTAAAAAACATCAAACCCCGCTCGTGAAAACATGGCGCACGCTGCATTTCTTTTTTGTGTGTTATGTCGTACAACTAACGAGCTGTCTCGATTAAGAAAAAATTAAATCGATAGAGCCCACGAGCGTGGGAGGGGGGGGGCATGTGGTGCATACGAAAACAGAGAAACTAACGCCATAAATGCTGAATAGGAATATATTTTTTATCAGCAATAAGATAATAAGAAATATTCGCAAGGGAAAAAGGATAATAGAAATAAGGAGTTGCTTGCCTTACATGGTGCTGCTGAGGAGAGGGTGACGCCAGAGTGGCTTCCCCCATGAATTGGGGGAGATGCAGGGAATGAGGTGTTTTGTGGAATGCTCCTATATAGCGCTTGGGCGCCATAAACTCAAACTGACGCTCACGCACGCGCATTATGGGCCGGCCCAGCTATTTATCGCGCGCTGGTTGGCTCGCCCACTTGCTCATTGACTTTTAAAAATGTTGAGAAAAAATGTTCGCGAGTTTGAAAAGGTTCACTGCTTCAAAAACAAACTTCACGACTTTGAAAAAAAGTCTCAGCGGTTTTTAAAAAAATGTTCACAAACTCGAAAAAGTTCACAAATTTCAGAAAAGTTCATGAATTCAAGAAATGTTCACTTACTTGAAAAAGTATGCGAATTTGAAAATTTTCATGGCTTCTAATTTTTCTCAAAAATGAAAAAAATTCATGAATTTAAGAAATGTTCAGGAACTCGAAGACAGTTTGCTAATTTGAAAAGTTTGTCGCTTCAAAAAAATATTCACAAATTTTAAAAGGGTCACGCTACGCCTCCATCGGCGGATAGCTAGAAAACATCCGCCGCTTTGCTGGCTGTTGGATGGACGCGGGGATGTCCATCCGATTAACCCGCCAACCTAGTGATGTCCATCCTATTAATCCACTCACAAGCGTCACCTCCCTTTTGCAACAAGGGCGGCGTTGCGGAACAAGTCCTGCAACAGGATGCTTGTTGCAAAACGTCCGAACCACTATTTACCTTTCTGATACACAGTCTGCGTTGCGGGTTTTTTTTTTCAACTGGGGTCTTGTTTTAGATTTTTATTTATAACCGAGATTTGTTGAAAAAAATTGTCTTCACTTTTTTGTAACATATATTATGTTACAGGAGAAACTTCTCCAATATTGGAGTTGTTGCAGAAAAATTAAAGGGTCACGAGGAGTCACGGGCACATGTCACGTGGGGCACGTGTTGTACGAGCGAACATGTGTTGTGTTGCAGAATTTGTTTTTGAATGTGCTACGCGTCAGCCGACGAATTTTTTTAAAGGATCCGTCAGGTTGTGAGTCGTCAGATCCATTGTATTTTGTGGCTTAATGTTGTCCTCATTTCTGAAACTGAGGATGTGTTGCAAGTTTCGTTTTGCAACATAAGTCTTGTTGCAAAAATATTTAAAACAAGGTTAGTGTTGCAAAAGTATTTTTTTGCAGCAGAGGTCTTGTGGTATTTTTTTTTTTGCAACAAAGGTCTTGTTACATATATTTTTTGCAATACGCGTCTTGTTGCATAATTTTTTTTACGTCTCCACTTTTTTGCAACAACGGTATTGTTGCGGAAGGTACTTTTGCAACACGGATGTTGTTGTAGAAAAATTACAGTAAAGATGTAGTCACAGGCCACGCATGGGACACGCGTCACACGCTCAAGACGGTGGACGCGCGGTGTTGGACCAACCGGCTGTTCACAAGCTTTTCCCATTTTAAAAAGGTTCATGAATCTGAAAACTTGTTCTTGAATTTTGATAAAATCCTGAATTTGCCAAAATGTTTGTGATTATAGTAAAAGAAGAGAAAAAAGGGAAAAGGTGAAAGGAAAAAAGGAAAAGGAAGAAGGAGAAGGAAAACAAAGAAAAAAGCGAAAGAAAAACCAGCCAAAAAAAACAGATGGGGAAGCATCAAGAAGCTTTCTAAAAATCAAAAAATATATATAACCCAGCTCGTGAAAACCTGGCGCGTGCTGTGCTTCCTTTTTTTTATTGTTACAACGTACAAACTGGCAAGTTGTGTCGATTAAATAAACATATAAACATAAATGGGCAGAGCCCAAGAGTCGAGGATGGTGGTGGTGGTGGTGGTGGGGGTTCGCAAGAAAAAAAGGTTGGTAGGAATAAGGAGTTGCTAGAGCATTTTTTTGGTTCAACTACCCCAATATAGACATATTTTGTTTTACAAGATCTGCTTGAGATGCTCTTAGATCTTGTTTTCTATTGTAGTATGTTTCTCTCGTGTACTGCACATGTATATAAGCAACTCAATATATTCATGTACAACAGTACAGATGTACAACCATCTGATCAAACTGCAAAACTTACGTGACACTAAAAGTATACTATTACCTCCGTTCAGAAATAAGTGACATTGTTTTAATTCAAACTTCAACCAAAACAACGTCACTTGTTACTGAACGGAGAGAGTATTACACAATCGAAAGATCTTAGATCTCATCAAACTGACACACTACCAATTTGATTTGGAGTACACGCAAGCTCTGCATATCTCCCGGGCATCCCCAATGTATGTTGTGGAAATTAAGTGTGTTATTTCTCATGTGCAAATGCACGTATATATGATGTACAAGAGTAGGCCACGACCTCAACTATACAAGGCAACTAGGAGGTGGGCCCAATATATAAATATGCACAACACATATAATCAACACCCCCCGCATCAAAGCGGCACCGTGGCTGACGCAAAGACTGGACCGGAACTCCTCAAATGACGCCGTAGGCAAGCCCTTGGTCATGATATCTGCAAATTATTGGGAAGTAGGGACATGTAAAATACGAATATGACCAAGAGCCACCTGTTCCCGAACAAAATGGATATCCAACTCAATATGCTTGGTCCGTCGATGATGCACCGGGTTAGCGGAGAGGTAGACCGCCGATACGTTGTCGCAGTAAACCACAGTGGCATGGTCAACGGGGCAAGAGAGCTCCTGAAGCAGCTGGCGAAGCCACGAACACTCGGCGACAGCGTTGGCCACCGCACGATACTCAGCCTCAGCACTGGAACGAGAGACCGTAGGTTGCCGCTTGGACGACCACGAGATAAGTGAGGGTCCAAGGTAGACACAATAGCCCGAAGTGGAGCGACGAGTGTCAGGGCAGCCCGCCCAATCTGCATCGGAGTAGGCGGTAAGGGCGGTGTCGGCGGAGGCGTGAAGCATGACGCCAAGATCCACAGTGCCACAGATATAGCAGAGAATCCGCTTGACGGCAGCCCAGTGAACGTCTCGAGGAGCATGCATATGGAGACACACCTGCTGCATGGCATACTGGATCTCCGGTCGAGTCAGAGTGAGGTACTGGAGAGCACCAACGATAGACCGATAGAAAGCAACATCCGAAGCAGGAGAACCATCCGTGACAGAAAGCTTGGCCTTCGTATCAACAGGCGTAGCGGCGGGCTTGCAGTTAAGCATGCCGGCGCGCTCCAGGAGCTCGTGAGCGTACTTCCGCTGATGAAGGAAGAAGCCATCCGAACGGCGCACCACCTCGACACCGAGGAAGTAGTGCAAAGGACCCAAGTCCTTGATGGCGAACTCAGCGCGAAGACGAGCCGTGAGCTGACTGAGAAGACCAACTGTACATGCCATCAGGATGATGTCGTCGACGTAGAGCAACAAGTAGGCCGTGTCAGAGCCCTGATGAAAGACGAAGAGCGAGGCATCCGAACGGGTAGAGTGGAACCCAAGCTGGTGAAGAAACGCCGCGATGCGCTGGTACCAAGCGCGCGGAGCCTGCTTGAGTCCGTACAAAGACCGCGAAAGCAGGCACACGTGGTCGGGAAGCGCCGGGTCAACAAACCCAGTGGGCTGCTGGCAGAAGACTTGCTCCTCGAGGTGACCATGTAGGAAGGCGTTGGAGACGTCCATCTGGTGCACCGGCCAAGCACGAGAGACCGCAAGGTGGAGAATCGTGCGTATCGTGCCGGGCTTGACGATCGGAGCGAAGGTGTCGGTGAAGTCGATGCCAACACGCTGTCGGAAGCCACGAACGATCCAACGCGCTTTGTAGCGATCAAGGGTACCGTCAGGACGGAGCTTGTGTTTAAATACGCACTGCCCGGTAATCACGTTGGCGTGCCGGGGACGGGGAACAAGCTGCCACGTCCGGTTGCGCAACAGGGCGTCAAACTCCTCTTGCATCGCAGCCATCCAGAGCGGGTCACGAAGAGCGGCTCAAACGGAGGACGGCAATGGCGACGGCTTAGAGGTGGACGCCGCATGGACGTAGTTATCCGAGACATAGCGCGAGCTCGGGCGAAAAACGCCCGTACGGGCGCGGGTGACCAGACCGGCCACAGGCGCCGGGGGCGCCGAGGGGGTCGCGGGGCCGGCGGCGCCGAGGGGGCCGCGGGCGTCGGGGGCGCCGAGGGCATCGGGGCGCCGAGGGGGTCGCGGTGGCCGGCGGTGCCGCGGGCGTCGGGGGCGCCGAGGGGGCCACGGGGGCCGCGGGCGCCAACGTCGGGGGCGCCGCTGGAGAGGCGCGCGCGCCTCAAAGCCAGGGGGCGGGCCAAGAGTGGCGCACGAGCGCCCTGGGAGAGGCGTCGAGGAGCCCGCATCACCGATGGCGGGAGGAACAGCCGGGGGTACCTGGTGAAATGGAAACACATGCTCATCAAAGTAAACATGCCGGGAAGTGAACACACGGTGGGAGACAGGATCGTAGCACCGATATCCCTTGTAGTTGGAGGGGTAGCCGATGAAGATGCAAGCGACAGAACGAGGTGCGAGTTTGTGAGGAGCGGAGTCCGCAGTGTTAGGAAGCAAAGGCACCCGAAAATACGCAAGCCATCATAAGATGGGGGCGTGCCGAAGAGAAGATGGTGAGGTGCGTAGTTCCACCATGGACGGCAAGGGCGAAGGTTAAGGAGAAGAGAAGAAGTAGCGAGTGCGTCCGGCCAGAAACGAGGCGGGACATTAGCATGGAACAGGAGCGTGCGAACGCAGTCGTTCAGAGTGCGAAGGACGCGTTTGGCTCGACCGTTCTGCTGGGAAGTATACGGGCATGTGAGACAAAAAACTTTGCCGTGGTGCGACAGAAAAGTGCGGAAAGCAAGATTGTCGAACTCTTTTCCATTGTCAGTCTGAAGAGCAAGGATGGGATGCCCAAACTGTGTGCTGACATAGGAGTAAAAAGCCGTCAAAGTGGAGAGTGCATCCAACTTTCTGCGTAAAGGAAAAGTCCACACATAATGAGAATAATCATCAAGGATAACCAGATAATATAAATAGCCCGAATTACTAGGAACCGGAGAGGTCCACACATCGCTATGAATCAACTGAAAAGGAACAGAAGCTATGGTGGTGGAGTTATTAAACGGGAGGCGAACATGTTTGCCGACACGACAGGCATGACAGGTGTGATCCTCTATCTTATGGCAACTGAAACTGAAACTCTTAAGAATATGACGAAGTGTGACGGGGTTGGGATGACCCAAACAAGCGTGCTAGAGATCGACGCCGGCGGAGAGAGCAACCGGTGCGGTGGTGGAGGTGTACGGCGGATGCATCGGATAGAGCTCGTCGGGGCTGTCACATCGATGAAGTACCATTCTGGTTCGAGCGTTCTTAACACAAAACCCAAGCTCGTCAAATTCAATAGTAACAGGATTTTTTCGAGTTAAATGACGAACGAAAATAAGGTTCTTAATGAGATGATGTGACACAAGTATGTTAGACAAAGTAATAGGCATGGAATTAGAAGGAAAAGAAGTGTGCTCGACATGTGTGATAGGGAGAGTGAAACCGTTGCCGACAATGATGCGGCGGTCGGTGGTGACGGGAGTGAAGGAGGCAAGATTATCAGGATGAGCAAATGTGTGAGCCGTAGCCCCGGTGTTCATGTATCAATCATCACCTCCGGTGTAGTTGTTCGGCGTAGGAGCGGCATGCAGTGCGGGAAGGAGCACCGAGTCCCAGAGCGCCGGCGGCAGGGCCGGCGAGGGAAACGGAGACGCTATGGGGAGGATGTGGCCACCGCTCGGCAGCGGCGGTGGGTACTCTCCCGGGTAGGCCGGATGGCCCGCCGGAAAAATCCGCTGGCCCACTGACAGATGCTGTAGGTGCTGGGTGCCGTCTGGCTGCGGCCCAGTGGACGAGTGCTGGCCTGCGAATGACCCCCACCAGTACCCAGGAGCACCGTACACGGGCGCGTCAAGCGTGCCGCGCAACAGCAAGGAGTCGACGGAAAGAGTCGGCGCCGGCGGCGGGGCGACGACGGACGGGCCGAAGAGCGCCGGTGGTGAGGCGGGACGTACGCCAGCGGGGGCGGCAGAGCCGAACCATGTGGCAAGTCAGGACGGACTGGCGGGGCCGCCTCGTAGGGCGCCGGTGGTAGGATAGAAGAGGTGACGGCGGACGGGCCGATGGATGCCATCGCGGTCCGACGGCGGTCGGCATCGGGTGAGCTACGCACGGCAGAGGTCGCTTCAGAAACAAGCCTGAACGGAAGCGTTGGTAACGAACTCAACTGGAAACAGACCTTGGAGAAGCTTTTGGTTTCTTGAACGGCCGGGCCAATGATTTGACCACAAAAGGCTCCACAGGCTCCAGGCTTGCCGCGTCACGTGACTTGGGCAGCGGCGGCTCGGGCGATGCAGGTAGGCGCGGCTGGGATAGAGCGCGTCCGGGCAAGCGAGCGGAATGCGTGGTAGGGTAGCGCGCACCGGGTAGCAAAGGTCGGCGCGGGAGGTGCGCACGGGCGGCGGCGGCAGCGGAAGGTTAAGGTTAAAACCCGGAAACTGATACCATGTATGTTGTGAAAATTACGTGTGTTATTTCTCAGATGCAAACGCACGTATATATGATGTATTCTTTCCGTTTCAAATTACTTACTCATTTTAGTGCTAGATACCTCCGTATCTAAATAAATCTAAGACAAGTAATTCGGAACGGAGGAAGTATAAAAATAGGCCACAACCTCAACTATACAAGGCAACTAGAAGATGAGCCCAATACATAAATATACATAACACATATAATCAACACCCAATCTCGCCAAGGCCAAATACAAGACCGGCGCGGCGAGGCGTTGGCGACCATGGAGGGGTGGTGCCCTTGCTCCCCTTCCTCCTACTAATCGTGCTGCTCTCACCATCTGCGAAGTGCCAGATGCCAAAATCTGCGCATTCTGGGTGAGGACGGTGATCACGTCCTGGCAGGTACCAAATCTCGAGGCAGGGCACAGCAGCGCACGAGAGAGCGCTTGAAAATTGTTCGAAATGTTACAAGCATGGCCTCCTCCAACTCCAAGTAAAAATAAAACCATCTGGGTATTCTTGAGCTGGCACCATGCTAAATGTTGTTTCTCTCGTGGCTTCTTGACAACGACACCTGGGCGTTCCCATGTCTTCTGATCTCATTGTAATCATCAGGTAATCATGCTCAATAATGATGCAAACTGTTTGATTTTTATAATGGAAATAAACAGGACTGACACAAAGTAGACTAATCAAGCTCTTATATGACAAAGAGCTTGTGATGTAGCAATCTGAAGCAATGCAACTAAATAAATGTGGTAGGCTAGAAACATATCTGGAAATTCGATCTAATTCTTAGTTTGCTCATTCATAAGGATCTGCTAGAAAAATATATCTCATTTATTTCGAACTTATTACATAAATGAAAATTACTAAATCAAGCATTCCATACAAAATAGAGGTGCTCCTTGGTAGTGTCAAATGAGTTGTTCCAGTTAACTATTATCTGACTGTTTATTCATATATACGTAAATCTATAAGCATTTACATAGCAAAGCCTAGTACGATCTCTTATCTAGACCATGGCCAGTGGCAACATTTTAGATTACAACCAGAGACCTGGTCACATTTTTCATACGTATATACTTCGTCTGGATACTCGTATGAACTGGAATTATAAATTAATTCTACTATAAATGTCCTCAACCTCAGGATACGTAAATACTTTTCTTCGAAATCCTCACATTTATCCATCCATTTGCAGCTTTACATTAGCAATGAAAGTAAACTGGAATTATAAAGTAACTCTACGCATATACTTCATCTGGATACTCGTATGAACTGGAATTATAAAGTAATTCTACTATAAATGTCCTCAACCTCAGGATACTTAAATACTTTCTTCGAAATCCTCACATTTATCCATCTATTTGCAGCTTTACATTAGCAATGAAAGTAAACTGGAATTATAAAGTAATTCTACGCATATACTTCATCTGGATACTCGTATGAACTGGAGTTATAAAGTAATTGTACTATAAATGTCCTCAACCTCAGGATACTTAAATACTTTTCTTTGAAATCCTCACATTTATCCATCCATTTGCAGCTTTACGTTAGCAATGAAAGTAATAATACAGAAACCTCCACCCAGAGTACAAACGGAACAAGTTGTATGTATACTTGAAGAAGTTTGGGAGGTTACCTTCTCTCTTTTTTTGAAAGGGGGGACTCCCCGGCCTCTGCATCAGAATGATGCATACGGCCATAATTATATATAAAAAAGGATGTTCAACAAGGTCTGAAAGTCTGAAAACAAATAAATGGCTAGCTCACCAAGAGCCACAACGCCAAAAACAAAAGGCCCAAAAGCCACAACCGGCTGGCAAAACAAAGATAGGTAAACTAATCGCCTATCCTATTACATGACCGCTATCCAAACCGGTTGAAGATATCCCACACTACCATCTCTCACCGGACAGATTTAGTAACCAAACGCTCCCTGGCCTCCGTCGGAGTGAGTAAGGACCACATACGGATCAGCGCAGTAGCTCAGAATAAAACCTGCAAAAAATGAATAGTTGTTGTTCTGTTAAAAGCCAAATCATTTCTGCAGTTCCAAACTGCCCATAACAACGCACAAAATCCTACGCGGATGTGTCTAGCTGTTTCGGACTCTCTCCCAACAAGCCACGTTTCAAATAACGAACTGACCGAATTCGGAGGAGTAATGTTAAAGGCAATTTGCACCGTGTGCCACAACACTCTCACTAACGGGCAATCAAAGAAAAGGTGCTTGATAATTTCGTCCTGATCACAGAAAGTACACCTAGTAGATCCTGTCCAGTTGCGCTTAACCAAATTATCATTTGTTAAAATAACTTGTTTATGTACAAATCACATAAACACTTTAATTTTCAAAGGAACCTTGACTTTCCAAACATGTTTGGAACTAGGAATAACACTAGAGTTGATGACATCGATATTCATCGACTTGACCGTGGAATCTCCAGACCTAGTAAGATTCCAACACAATTGATCGGGCTGATGAGCTAGCTGAACCTCCATCAGTCTACTCACCAGATGAAGCCATGCTTCCCACTTGTGGCCAATGAGCACCCTCCTAAACTGAATATTAAGGGGAATGGACTGCATGATCGTTGCAACCAGAGCATCACGTCGCTGAACGATACGATACAGGGATGGATACTAAAGTGTCAACGACGTTTCACCAAGCCAAGTGTCCTCCCAAAAGCGAGTGGTGTTACCATTACCGACAAGAAACTTTGTTCTATTAAAGAAAGCAGCTTTGACTCTCATGAGCCCCTTCCAAAACGGCGGGGCAGTCGGTCTCACTGTTGCCTGTGACGAAGTCTTAGATTGCAGATACTTGCTACGAAGAATTTGCGCCCAAGTTGCCTCCGTCTCAACTGATAACTTATAGAGCCATTTACTGAGGAAGCATATGTTCTTGACTTCAAGATTCTCAATACCATGGCCCCCTGGTCCTTTGGTCGACAGATGATATCCCATTTGGCGAGTCGGTATTTTCTCTTTAGTTCATCATTCTGCCAGAAGAATCGGGATCGATAGAAGTCCAACCTTTTCCTAACCCCAACTGGGACTTCAAAGAAAGATAAGAGAAACATAGGCATACTCGTGAGCACCAAATTAATAAGAATCAATCGGCCTCCATAGGACATGAGTTTGCCCTTCCAGCAACTCAGTTTCTTCTCAAACCGATCCTCGATACACTTCAGTTCTCTGTTTGTCAGCTTATGATGGTGAATGGGTATACCTAGGTACGTGAAAGGTAATGCTCCCAATTCGCATCCAAACAATTGCTTATAAGCCTCTTGTTCCTCATTGACTCTACCAAAACAGAACAACTCGCTTTTATGAAAGTTAATCTTCAAACTGGTCAACTGTTCAAATAAGCATAATACCAGCTTCATATTTCTCGCTTTTGCCAGGTCGTGCTCCATAAAGATGATTGTATATCAGCGTACTGCAGGATGGACACACCACCATCAACTAGATGAGGCACCAAGCCACCACCTGACCGGCCTCCTTTGCCCTACCTATCAAGATTGCCAACATGTCAACGACGATGTTGAACAGAATAGGATACATTGGATCACCTTGTCTCAAGCCCTTGTGTGTCTGGAAATAATGGCCTATGTCGTCATTCACTTTAATTCCAACACTCCCTTTTTGCGTGAAAGGTTCTACTTGACGTCGCCAAGCTTCATCAAAACCCTTCATACGTAAGGCTTGTTGAAGGAAAGGCCATTTGACTTTATCGTTGCTTTCTCGAAATCCACCTTGAAAACAACTCCATCAAGTTTTTTCGTGTGAATCTCATGGAGCGTTCATGAAGGACCACAACCCCTTCGAGAATGTTCCTGTCCGGCATGAAAGCAGTTTGAGTAGGCTACACCACAGCATGCGCAATCTGTGTGAGCCTATTCGTCCCGACCTTGGTAAAATTTTTGAAACTAACATTAAGAAGATAGATGGGCCTGAATTGCTCGATTCTCACTGCCTCTGTCTTCTTAGGAAGCAGGGTTATCGTTCCAAAATTCAGCTGAAAAAGGTGAAGCTGGCCAGAGAAAAAATCATGGAACAACGGTAACAAATCTCCTTTAATAATATGCCATCACTTCTTATAAAACTCAGCCGGGAAACCATCCGGGCCGGGTGCCTTATTATTTTTCATCTGCGAAATAGCCTCAAACACCTCTTTCTCAGAAAAAGGAACAACTAAAATATCATTCTCAATAGCAGTAAGTTGAGGCACATCCTCAATTCTAGACTCATCCAGCGACACACAGTTATCCTCTGGAGGCCCAAACAACTGCTTGTAATACTCAGTAATGTATAATTTTAGGTTCTCCTGATCAAGAATCGTTCCTTCATCTTGTTCAAGCTGAAAGATCCTCTTCTTTCAGTCCTTGCCATTAGCGATCATGTGGAAGAATTGAGTGTTCGCGTCCCCTGGACTACTTGTCGGACCTTGGCCCGCAGCACCCACTTTAATTCTTCCTCACGAAGAAGCTCTTTCAGTCTCATCTCGGCGTCGAGCTTGGCATGAAGCTCCAAGGCTGGCAGAACCGTGGTTTCTACTTTTACATCTAGGGACTGAATAAGTGTAAGGAGTTGTTCCTTTTCTACCTTATAAATCCCACTCAGATGCTTACCCCACCCATGTAGGAAACTTATCAGGTGCCTAATCTTATTTTGCCAACGCTCAAGCGCAGACCTACCTCCTACATCCTTAGCCCATTCTCTGGCTACGAGATCAAAGAAGCCTTCTCTCTCAAACCAAGCAAGCTCGAAAGAAAATGAATTTTTATTTCCCAAGAGGGTGGCCTTGCCGGAGTCAAGAAATAACGGCGTGTGGTCAGAAATACCACGAGATAGTGCCTGAACTGTTACAAAGGGGAATTTCTGTTCCCGTTCGACACTAGCCAGGACTCGATCCAACTTTTCAAACGTCGGATTTGGCATCGCGTTAGCCCAGGTAAACTTTCTGCCCGAAAGCTCTATCTCTCTTAGATCCAAGCTTTCAATGATAGTATTAAACATGAATGACCATCTGCCATCAAAATTATCATTATTCTTCTCAGCACGCCTTCTAATAATGTTGAAATCACCCCCCACTAGGATAGGAAGTTGCTCAGAACCGCAAATCCTCACCTGATCAGCCAAGAAATCCGGCTTTAGTTCAGGCTGTGCGGCACCATATACCGCCACCAAAGCCCAGTTAAACCCATCAGCCTTTGACCGCACCCTAAACTTAACAGCAAAATCTCACATGACCACACTTCGGACTTCTAGCGAATCGCATCTAACCCCGAGTAAGATCCCACCCGATCTTCCTCGCGGTGGCAAACAATGCCAGTCAAAATCAATATCGCCCGATAAAGTATTTAGAAATTGTGGCGAAAAGTTGTCTCTACCAGTTTCCGACAATGCGATAAAGTCCAACCTATGCTCAATAGATGCCTCTGCAAGAAACCTTCTTTTAGCCAAGTCTTTTAGACCTCTGCTATTCCAAAAGATTCCTTTCATATCTCGTCATGGAATTTTTTAACCGTTCGGATCCGAGCACTCCTACGCACTGCGGAATCCAGGTAGATCTTCCACTTCCATTTGCATTTAGGAATGTTCTTAGTCTCCAGCCGGTCCTCACATCCACGCTCAGATGTTCGAACTACAACATTCTCCACACCCTCATCCTCCTCCTCAGGCTTAGGAAGAGGAGGAGCAAGATCCACACAAAAATTATCAAGTACCCGGACCCCCAAAGCATCAATATCGGAATCATTCATGGGTTTAACCGCAGCTAAGTTGTGAATCGTCTCTAAAGCCTGCTCTGCCTCTAAATCCAGCATATCATTAACCGAAGTTGAAATTTCACTATCATTACTACCTAGTGAAATTCCTAGCTGGTTTGCATTATTAATAATCTCATCATTAGAAAAATGCAAAATAGAAATAGAGGTATTAACCAACATACCAGTGGTGACCTGCTACCTCTTGAGCACTGCGTTGGATTTCCCCGAAGAGGAGAGGATGATGCAGCAAAGTAGCGTAAGTATTTCCCTCAGTTTTTTGAGAACCAAGGTATCAATCCAGTAGGAGGCTATGCGTGAGTCCCTCGTACCTACACAAAAACAATAGCTCAATGCAACCAACGCGCTTAGGGGTTGTCAATCCCTTCACGGTCACTTACGAAAGTGAGATCTGATAGAGATGATAAATAATATTTTTTTGGTATTTTTGGTATATAGATGCAAAGTGAAAAGTAAAATAAAAGTAAAAAAGCAAAGAAATAATAAAGTGATGGAGATTGATATGATGAGAAAGAGACCCGGGGGCCATAGGTTTCACTAGTGGCTTCTCTTAAGAGAATAAGTATTCTACGGTGGATGAACAAATTACTGTTGAGCAATTAACAGAATTGAGCATAGTTATGAGAATATCTAGGTATGATCATGTATATAGGCATCACGTCCGAGACAAGTAGACCGACTCCTGCCTGCATCTACTACTATTACTCCACTCATCGACCGCTATCCAGCATGCATCTAGAGTATTAAGTTAAAAACAGAGTAACGCCTTAAGAAGGATGACATGATGTGGAGGGATAGTTTCATGCAATATGATAAAAACCCCATCTTGTTATCCTCGATGGCAACGATACAATACGTGCCTTGCTGCCCCTTCTGTCACTTGGAAAGGACACCGCAAGATCGAACCCAAAGCTAAGCACTTCTCCCATGGCAAGAACAACCAATCTAGTAGGCCAAACCAAACTGATAATTCGAAGAGACTTGCAAAGATAACCAATCATACATAAAAGAATTCAGAGAAGATTCAAATATTATTCATAGATAGACTTGATCATAAACCCACAATTCATCGGTCTCAACAAACACACCGCAAAAAGAAGGTTACATCGAATAGATCTCCACGAGAGAGGGGGAGAACATTGTATTGAGATCCAAAAAGAGAGAAGAAGCCATCTAGCTACTAACTATGGACCCGTAGGTCTGAAGTAAACTACTCACACTTCATCGGAGGGGCTTGGATGATGATGTAGAATCCCTCCGTGATCAATGCCCCCTCCGGCGGAGCTCCAGAACAGGCCCCAAGATGGGATCTCGTGGATACAGAAAGTTGCGGCGGTGGAATTAGGTTTTTGGCTCCGTATCTGATCGTTTGGGGGGTACATGGATATATATAGGAGGAAGAAGTACGTCGGTGGAGAAACAGGGGGGCCATGAGGGTGGAGGGCGCGCTTGGGAGGGGGGGCAGGCGCGCCCCCTATCTCGTGGCCTCCTGTTAGCTGGCTTGACGTAGGGTCCAAGTCTCCTGAGTTGTATTCGGTGAGAAAATCACGTTCCCGAAGGTTTCATTCCGTTTGGACTCTATTTGATATTCCTTTTCTTCGAAACCCTAAAATAGGCAAAAAACAACAATTCTGGGCCGGGCCTTCGTGAAAGGACCACGATGTCGCCTAGAGGGGGGGTGAATAGGCGTTTTAAAATCTTTTATGGATTTGGCTATATCCTAATGCAGAAATAAACTAAGTGGATAATTTTCAAGCACAAATCCTAAATATACTAGGCTCACTAAGTGCACCAACAACTTAGCATAAACAAGATGAGACTAACGAGGATATGAGTAAGCACAAGTAAGTCACACAAACTTACTCAATGTATATCACGAGATATGGAAATGAATAATACACACAACCACCAGTAAGCAATACAAGCTTACACAAATTGTATCACAATATATGGAATTGAATGATACAAGCAAACTCAAGTAAGTTACACAAATTTACTTGAGCAATATCACAATATATGGAAGTGTATGACACAAGTTAGTAATTCACACTAATCACAAAGTATATCAATAGTAGCAAGTATGAATTGCGGAATATGAAGTGTAGGCCTAAATAATCTCTACAAGGAAATGGCCAACACAATATAATGAACCACCACAATATAATGAGTACAACAAGATATAGTGAATGCACGGTCAAATGACCAAAGTAAACCACAAGTAAGGATTAGGGTTAGGGATAACCAAAGTCATGGAGACGAGGATGTATCCCGATGTTCACTTCCTTGGAGGGAAGCTAGTCACCGTTAGAGAGGTGGATGTTACCATGAAGGCACACCAACGCCACGAAGGCTCACCCTATTCTCCTTGAGATATCACCACGAAGGTGATTCCCAACCACTAGTGGTAGACCTTGAGGCAGCCTCCAAACCTTCACAAACTTTCTGGGGGACAAATCACAAGTTGATTCCTCACCGGAGCACTCCTACCGCCTAGGAGTCTCCAACCTCAAAGAGTAACAAGATAAAGGGGGAAATGCTCAAGACTTGCTCAAATCACAAATTGCTTTGGTCAAAAGAGAGAGGAGTGGGTGTATGCTTGGATGAAATCTCTCTCAGGAACTCTCACAAATCTCTTCGGGGTCTAGCACGAGAAGGCTCAAATCCCTCTCTCTCAAATCCCACCAAAAGCAACTAATGATATGGAGGGATGGGAGAGGAGAGGAACAATGGAGGAGGTCAACAAATGAACCATAGATCCATGGGATAGTTTTCCCCCAAATGGATTGGAATTTTGAGGCTTGGGGGAGGAGGATAGAGCTCAAAAGAATGGGGAAATCTCAGATCCAAAATCTCTAACTCGATGGGGAAGAAGGGTGCCTTATATAGTGCCCCACCAAATCAGCCCGTTACACACAGAAAAACGCAGCCCGGAACTTCTGGGCAGGCCCGGAACTTCCGGGCCAGCTATTGGACACATATGTGCAAACTTTCTGGTTAGCCCGGAACTTGGCCCGGAATCTGTCCGGAACTTCTGGCCCCCGGAACTTCCGGGAGACCCGGAACTTCCGGGCTCCCTTTGGACCAGATATGTGCAAACTCTCTGGTTAACCCGGAACTTGCCCGGAACTTTCGGCCCCAGGAACTTCCGGGCTGCCCGGAACTTCCGTCCCCGCAGAAAACAGCCAGCATACCGAAAGTAAAACATGCATAACCTTTTCATACGAACTCCGATTTCGATGATCTTGGGCTTGTTTTGAAGCTATGGAAAAACCCCAGGTCCTCACATAGAGAACCATCCAAGATCAAACAAAATGGAGGATGCCAAATATGCAAAGGTGTTATCCTAGATTTGGGAAACCTATTTAGCTTTGATTTTCTTTGGTATATAGGATAGGAGTGGAATTGTGTAGAGAAGATGTTGACTTGAGCAAATCCATCACGAACCCCTTTGATCCCCTCTTAATAGTGCGGGATCCCTATAACTCAAGAATCATAAAAGAGCTATACTACATAGCTATCGAGAATCCATTCTTGAGTGTATGTGTTTCTTCGGTGGTCATCATTCCACAACACTAACGTCAAAGGAACTAATACCTTTGACTCGAGCCTTTCACTTGAGCTTGATGTTGATGTTTCTTCTTGGCTCAAGCTGAAGGCAAGACATTGGTGAAGTCTTCAAGTAGCTCCCCCATACACAATGTGGGAAGCTTTGCTTTGCATTCATCTTCACGTGTCCATCACATGATCATCTGCAAGCTTCAAGCATGTAATTCTCCAGACCACCTATCTTGAACTTTGCCCTTGTAAACCATGATCATCATCACTTGATGTCATCCTCTCATGGGCACTTGAAATCTTTCTCTTTATGTAAGTCCATGAGAATCACCTAGCCCACATAGACATAGAAAACACATAGAATGGGTTAGTACACCAAGCGCAATTGACAAATTCTAACCGTACCACAAGATGTGGCACATGATTGGCGCTTGTGTGTTGACAATCTTCGATCTTCATCTTGGTCAAAATTTATCTTTTCTCCATGATTAATCTTGATGCACAACTATATGTATATGGCATTCATTCCGAATCCATTCAATCTCCTTCTTGCATCACCCATGGAACAAACCTTCCTATATAACTTGATGCCATAGTTTCTTCATAGGAATTGTCATTCATTATCAAGTCTCAATGCATATATTTATGTTGATGGATTACATCCATCAATTCATTCAATATTCTTCATGCATTGCAAATGGAACTTTCCTTCAAATGCATATCTCAATGCAAACATTAGTCCATTAGGATTGTCGTTTAATTACCAAAACCATGCATGGGGACTATATGTACTTTCAATCTCCCCCATTTTGGTAATTGATGACAATCTCAACAAGAGGGTTTGTATAATGAATTTTAGATGTTAATAGACCACAATATATAGAGCAAGCTCCCCCACAATATATGCATGTGTGAATGAACTTCGAATTTCATATGCATATATTGGTTGATATAAACTTGGTGAAGCTTTCTCTATATACTCATTCATGCAACAAGCACATATAACTAGGGTAGATGTGCATGAATATATGAACACAATCACTGCAAAATTACTTATCTTAAACCCTATAAACTTCTCCCCCATTGGCAACAAATGCCAAAATGGACGGAAAAATCTAGAAGATCAATATAGTATGAGTTCCTCCTTAGTGTGTGCATATCACAAAAATGTGAGTGAAATCAAATGCACATATTCAATGATGAAAAATTTGAGGACCTCACACCATATTTAGGATCTAGAATGCAACAAGATACTATGATATGAAATTAAGATTAGACATGGGAGGAAAACATTCAAAAGATCCAAAGAACATATTTTGGACAAGATATAATAGGAATATCCAATGTGATCATCATGTCAAGTATGGGTCTAAAATACATCCAGAACACATGAGTGCGCAGGGATATATGCAATGCATACAAGCACTCACTTTCAACCTCTTACCGGAACCACCAAAGAGTCAAAATGAACCAAACCAAGTGGCCGACAAGGAATAGATGATACCGATAAGAACTTTCTTGTGTATAAAAGGTTCTAAGTGGCAAATAGTCAGCATGATATGCATCCACAAAGAAACTCGCATACACAAAAAGGTTGTAATTGATAAGAAAATGATATCCACAATTGAATCCACTATTATACAACTTGAGCCTAGCCATAATAGCAAGGCACATGGCACAGAGCACATGGCACAAATTGATCTTATTTGCATAGCACAAAGTGAAGCAAGCAATCAAAAGATCCAACGAGCCAAAAGGGTAAAAGAATAGTATGATTTGGGCAAAGGAGTGTTCTAAGGAAAATAGAGAAGCTCCCCATGATTTGTGCACTATTTAGAATTTTTTTGTATTTGTATACAAGTGCACAAATTAGGATCATCATTCCCCCAAAATCAATCGGAACACAAAACAATTGCAAGCAAGCATAGATAAGAAAAGAAGCCTCGCATTTGCAACAAACATATGGTTGAGCAACATGTAAATGAGGCAACCTAATAATAGGCACAACCAAAACGATGTGTGTGAGTCACGTCAATGCACTTGAGAAGACTAATATAAGGATGGGAATTAAGCATCAACATAGTCTTGAGTAAATGAGATACAAGGTGCAAGACATGTCCTTCCCATACATACGAAGTTAAGCAGGACACACACACATCAAGCAAATGGGTTCACAAGCTCACTAATATGCAAATTTAAAAATCAAAGCTTGTGACAACGCATGATGAAGATAGGAAGTTATAGGCTTGTCAAGACAAGCACGAGGACAATAGTCTTCACCAAACTTGAGTGCACTAGGATGCAAAGAGGTAAGACACACACTCATACAACAGATGCTTCCATGGAGCCACCAAAGATATAAAAATAGAATGAAACAGTGGACATGAAAGAATAGGGATATCAACTAGAGATGTAACTTCTCTCATGTGTATAAGATTCTAGGTAGATGATTTCCACAAAGAAGGATGTACACATGAAATAGTTACTAAAGGAAAGAATAAGATATCCAAACGGGAGTCATAAAATATACCAATGAGATCTTTGCTTGAAGGCATAGCACATGGCTTAATATAATCTTATTGTATATTAATGAACTCCAAACACACAACCATCAAAGACATCACAACTAGCAACAAGAGATCATTGTTGGGATGCTTTGAGAAAGGAAACAAGTATCATAGGAACGAGTCAAGAAATTCATGCCATGATGCAACCTACACAAGGTTGACCCCAATTTCTATATATATTCATGAAGTAAATATTTGTTACCGAGATAGCATTGGTATGAAGTCGTAGATCAATAAAATGTCCAAGCTTGGCTCTAATTTCCTCGTAGTGCCACCACCTTCATGAATAAGCCAAGCACCCAATGCTTCTCAAATGTACCTAAAACATTTTAAGTACAATATGGTCCCCAAACTTATTGGGTCCGAAGTAGTTAGCATAACTACAACACATAGGGTAAAACCACTTAAGTATGTGCATATCGATATGAATTTGAATTTCATGCACATCTTAGCTATTAAGAATTTGATGGAATTACCATATATATATATATAGGATCAAATAAAGCAAACAAGGCATGCGAATTTACACATAGTAAATATGCATGCACAAGCCTACCAAAATCCAGGGAGATACAATTTGGACAAATGAACACATAACCGTTAATACTTCCAATAACATCACTCGTCATTCATGTTGTCCAAAATGAATCAAAGTGACAAATCAACATATGATAGCACACAAAGCTCAACATATGAACCAAGGAAAACCAATGAGCATATAAGATATGCATTGCATACATACATACTCATAGGAATATCTCACTCAAGTAGATGTAGCACGCTATAAACAATGAGATAACAAACTCCCATAACTCCATACAAATCATTTAGATGAACTGGAACAAAATGGTATTTTGAGTTATCATTCGGTGTAGAAATCAAATAAGTACATGATCATCTATACTAACACAATCATAACATGAGAGTTTTAGAAATAAACACAATGCTTGGATAGCAACTTATTAACATTCCAATTAGAAAGATCATCATGCAAAGCAACAACTGGAATAGCTTTAATCAAACGATTTTGCAAATATGATTTTTAAGATAACCATGGGCAAAACCGCACGAGAATGCCATACGTAAACAAGGCATTGCATGGCAGGGAGATATAAGATAATCTCAAATATAAATTCTAAGTGGCTTCCCTCAATTGTTCATATTAACAAGGATTGTGATATGCACAAAGCATATCACTCCCCCATAATGTGATGATCAATGTATTATACATAAGAGGCATATGAAATCCAGCCAAAGATAATCAATGGATGAGAATTTGAGTTTCGAATGAACTTGACATTCCACAGAGTGACTAGATAATTAATCTTGCATTATAAATACTAGGTGGTATCCCATATATATACACATTTTAGGTTTGTGATGTGCGTAGAGCATAACACTCCCCCATAATGTGATAATCCATTAATATAAAAAAACAAGGAAGATTCAACTAATGAAGCAATAAAGGCTCGAGACTACACACACATATATGACATGCATTGCAACCTACACATGCTAGATAACACAAATCAAGCATATTAGGAGACACAACATATAAAAACACATGCTAGGTACAAAACCTAAACATGCATGGGGCTAGTAACTTTCAATGTAGATAATACAAATACAAGTTACCGCCACGAGGAGCATTGGAATGACAAATATGACGATAATTCACTTGACTTGGTTTGTACCATAATGAATGGTGATAATATTTTTTCTTCATGAACAAGCCACGTCTCCAATGCCCTCCACACACCTATAGATCAAGTTTGAGCTCGATGGTCCCCAACCACGTTGGGTCCTAAGAAGTTAGTAACAATAGGCTTGGCAACCCAAATGGTCTTATCCACTTTCAAACCACTTTGGGCACCAACATACTTGGCAAACATATTACCATCAACATCCTTCCTAAGTGAATAATGATCATTGATAATTGGAGGCTTAGACACATTACCGTTGGGACATGATGAAGATATGTGTCCCTTCTCACGGCAAATATATGTAACACCCCGGATGTAATTTACCTTATATGTACTCCAACTCTTGCCGTTTTCGGCGCTAAGTTATTTTATTTCCTCGGGTTCGGGTTTTTGTCTCCGTGTGTTGTTGTCGTTGTCATGCATCTCATATCATGTCATCATGTGCATTGCATTTGCCTACGTGTTCGTCTCATGCATCCGAGCATTTTCCCCGTTGTCCGTTTTGCATTCCAGCGCTCCTATCTCCTCCGGTGGTCATTTCTACCTTCTTTTTGTGTGTGGGGGTTAAACATTTCCGGATTGGACCGAGACTTGCCAAGCGGCCTTGGTTTATTACCGGTAGACCGCCTGTCAAGTTTCAGACCATTTGGACTTCGTTTGATGCTCCAACGGTTAACCGAGGGACCGAGAAGGCCTCATGTGTGTTGCAGCCCAACACCCTTCCAATTTGGCCCAAAACCCACCAAAACTCTCTCCTCATCTAGAGCGTTCGATCACGACCGCGTGGCCGAAAACCGCACCTCATTTGGACACTCCTAGCTCCCTCTATGCCTATAAATATCACCCCCTCCGAAATTCACGGGTCTCCCCTCCCCCCTAAACCCTAGATCCACTCCTCCGCGCGCCGGACAACGTACGCCGGTGCCGGACGCGTCCGCTCCGTTCCACCGCCGCCACATGTCGAGCCGTGGTTTGCCCGCGCCCACATCACCGGCCCGGGGAACCCAGGCCGGGCCCTCCCGAGGCCCATCCGGCCGCACGCCGCCCCCGGCCTAGCGCCACCCGCGCCTCGATCGCCGCCCTCTGCCACCGCCTCGCCGGCCAACCGCACCTCCGCCGCCTTGCCGGCCAATCGCACCACCGCCGCCTCGCCGTCCGCCGCACCACCGCCTCCTCGCCGCGCCTCCCCGACGTCCTCTCCGACCTCCCTCGTCGTCCGGCAAGCCGTCGACCTCCTCCACGGCGACGTCTTCGGCGAAGCTCCGGCGACCTCGATCCGCGCGCCAAGCCAGATCCGGATCTGGAGTTTTGTCCCGGTAGACTTTCCTCTCAAAACCCTAAACATTTTGCATACTTCATCATGCCGCAACTCCGCATCCGTAGCTCCGTTTGGGGGTGTAGCATATCAAAATGTTCGTCTCAGAGGGTACATCATTTCATCTCATTGCATCATTTTCATTTGAGCTCATCTTGATGCCCGAAATGCTATTGGAAGAGAGCTATTTGAGTTAATTGTCAGATCTGCTGCACCAAATAGCTATTTGTCATTTTTGCCATGTTTAATGTGTGCATGATATGCTCATGAGCTCTACATGTGTTTTGTTATGTGCTTTGCCATCTTTACAGAGGTGCTATCCATGTATTTTTGTGATATGTGTGGTGACTAGCACAAGCTTGCAAAGTGGTGCATTCGTTAATGCTGATTTCAGGGACTTAGCAATTTCACCAAGTCATTGATCTGTTTTTATCAATATGCCATGTGTTCATGTTGTTTCCTAGTGATCCGTGCCTCTTTTGAGGATGATCAATAAGGATGATTTGTTGATCTTGTGGTGCTCTATCCATCCATATCTTTGTTTGCAATTATGGAGCACCCTAGCTTGAGTCAATCGAGCTCTACTTTTGCTATTTCATAATTCCTGGCAGATAGTCTACTTGTTAGCGATTTTGCCGAGGATGTTGTTGTTGATCCGTGCATGCTATGTTGTTTTTTTTGCCATGTCTAGCTTATATAATATGTATTCTCGATGGGTGTATGCTTATATTGTCATGCCTTGCTCTTAAGTGAGTGCATCGAGCTCGTAAACATGCCTACTCGTTAACAGATTTGCATGCTCCAGTTTTTCTCTAAGTCTGTAACCTGATTATGTTTTTGCCATGTTCACATGCTTGCAATTGTATTTTCTTATCCCTTTCGGCTCAAGGTCACTAAGGGACTTTTGTTAAACTCTTTGAGTAGCTCCATGCCATGCCTTTCTTTGCCATGTTAAGTTCCTGTAGCATATAGTTTTCATGCTTCAAAGTGTGCTACCTGATCTGACATTCCAGGCTTGTGTTAATTTCACTAAGTCTGAAATCTGTTTACCATTTGCACTTTTGCCATGCTTGTTTGAACCTGTTAATGGATGAATTGGCCATAGCTCAGTGTTCATCTTTTGTCAAGCTTTATGAGTGGATCCCTGCCATTTGTTTTGTTTCCATGTTTGAGTGCTGTAGCATAATTATCTTGTTGCATTTATATGGCTACTTGCTGTTTATCGCAGACCAGTGCCATATTTGTTTTGCTTGCCTTTTCCAAACTGTGCATCCGATTCCGGCGATCTTTATATCGATTTCAACCGAAATCACCTCACCTTTCCAGTGGCACTCTTGGATTTCCAAGTTGAGGCCAGGTTCATTCATCCCTTGTCAAATCTTGCATATGCATCACATATCGCATCCCGCATAGCATACCATATTTGCATCATGTTGTTTGAGCTTTGCACATGGTTGATTGTGTTCCTCTTGCTTGTTTGTCTTGTTTGGGTAGATCCGGGAGACGAGTTCGCTAACGAGGAGCCTGTTGAGTTTGCTTTCGAGGATCCAGTCAACTCTGACAACTTTGCAGGCAAGATGATCATACCCTCGAAATCACTTCTATCTTTGCTTTGCTAGATGCTCGCACTTTTGCTATGCCTATGCTATGATGCCTACCACTTGCTTATCATGCCTCCCAAATTGCCATCACAAACCTCTAACCCACCATGTCCTAGCAAACCGTTGATTGGCTATGTTACCGCTTTGCTCAGCCCCTCTTATAGCGTTGCTAGTTGCAGGTGAAGATTGGAGATCGTTCTTTGTTGGAACATTGTTTATTATTGGGATATCACTATATTATCTTCTTATCTTAATGCATCTATACACTTGGTAAAGGGTGGAAGGCTCGGCATTTTGCCTAGTGTTGTTCCACTCTTGCCGCCCTAGTTTCCGTCATATCGGTGTTATGTTCCCGGATTTTGCGTTCCTTACGCGGTTGGGTAATAATGGGAACCCCTTGACAGTTCGCCTTGAATAAAACTCCTCCAGCAATGCCCAACCTTGGTTTTACCTTTTGCCACCTAGCCTCTTTTTTCCTTGGGTTTCCGGAGCCCAAGGGTCATCTTATTTAAACCCCCTTGGGCCAGTGCTCCTCTGAGTGTTGGTCCGACTAAGCTGCCTGCGGGGCCACCTCGGGGCAACTTGAGGTTTGGTTTTACTCGTAGCTAGTCTCATCTGAGTGTGCCCTAAGAACACGATATGTGCAGCTCCTATTGGGATTTGTTGGCACATTCGGGCGGTGTTGCTGGATTTGTTTTAACTTGTCGAAGTTGTCTTGTAGAACTGGGATACCGAGTCTGATCGGAATGTCTCGGGAGAAGGTATATCCTTCGTTGACCGTGAGAGCTTGTCATGGGCTAAGTTGGGACTCCCCTGTAGGGATTTGAACTTTTGAAAGTCGTGCCCGCGGTTATGGGCAGATGGGAATTTGTTAATGTCCGGTTGTAGATAACTTGAACCTTAACTTAATTAAAATGAATCAACTGTGTGTGTTACCGTGATGGTCTCTTCTCGGCGGAGTCTGGGAAGTGAACACCGCGTTGGAGTAATGTTTGCCGTAGGTTGTTCTCTAGTTCTTCGTTCATGCTTTGCCTTCTCTTCTCGCTCTCTTTTGCGAACAGGTTAGCCACCATATATGCTAGTCGCTTGCTGCAGCTCCACATATTACCCTGCCTTTCCTATAAGCTTATATAGTCTTGATCGCGAGGGTGCGAGATTGCTGAGTCCCCGTGGCTCACAGATTACTTCCAAACCAGATGCAGGGCCCGATGACTCTGTTCCAGATGATGCGCTTGAGCTCAAGTGGGAGTTCGACGAAGACTCACGCCGTTACTATGTGTCTTTCCCTGATGATCAGTAGTGGTGCCCAGTTGGGGCGATCAGGACCGTGTCGCATGTTGGGGTTGATCTTTTATTTTGGTACCGTAGTCGAACCATGAGTGATTGGATGATGTAATGCTATTTATGTACTTTGTGTGACGTGGCGAGTGTAAGCCAACTATGTACCTTTCCCCTTATTATCTATTTACATGGGTTGTTGTGAAGATTGCCTTACTTGCGACATTGCTTTCAATGTGGTTATGCCTCTAAGTCGTGCTTCGACACGTAGGAGATATAGCCGCATCGAGAGCGTTACAAGTTGGTAATTAGAGCCTTCCCCGACCTTAGGAGCCCCCACTGCTTGATCGAATTAGCTGCCGTTGTTGAGTCTAGAAAAAAATGTTTTGAGTCATTTAGGAATTATATGTCGGAGAGTTTAGGAATTATTTTTACTCCCCAGTCCCTTCATCGCTCTGGTAAGGCATCCTGACGTAGAGTTTTGACTCTTCTCTTCCCAAATTTCACTAAAATAAATTTTAGGATCACGCGGGTATCTTGGAATCGTTCCGATCGATTTGTGACGAGAACATTGTTCTTGGTGCCTCCTGTCATTTAGGGGTTGTGGCAGTGTCCCGGGGAGTAGAGCTTCGAGGTGTTGTCGTCACAATTTTATCGTTGCAGTTCTGGAATACCTGAGTTTAGTTCGCCGACATCGAAAATCTCTTTTATGCCATTGTTGGTGAGATAACCTCGATGCCACCCAGTACTGGGGCGGGAGTTCGGGAGTATTGCCATAACTTGTATAACGGATGCTCTTCGAAGGTTGAGGTAGACGATTTCCGAAGTTTTCTCGGTTATGTCTTGAAGGATGGATACAGCTGGATGTAGGATTTGCTAGATTTGGGTAAGATATTATGCTTCCCCTGTATCTGTTGGGGAACATAGTAATTTCAAAATTTTCCTACGCACACGCAAGATCATGGTGATGCATAGCAACGAGAGGGGAGAGTGTGATCTACGTACCCTTGTAGACCGACAGCGGAAGTGTTAGCACAACGCGGTTGATGTAGTCGTACGTCTTCACGGCCCGACCGATCAAGCACCGAAACTACGGCACCTCCGAGTTTTAGCACACGTTCAGCTCGATGACGAACCCCAGACTCCGATCCAGAAAAGTGTCGGGGTAGAGTTCCGTCAGCACGACGGCGTGGTGATGATCTTGATGTACTACCGTCGTAGGGCTTCGCCTAAGCACCGCTACAATATTATTGAGGATTATGGTGGAAGGGGGCACCGCACACGGCTAAGAATATGATCACGTGGATCAACTTGTGTGTCTAGGGGTGCCCCCTGCCCCCGTATATAAAGGAGCAAGGGGAGGAGGCCGGCCGGCCCCTATTGGCGTGCCAGGAGGAGTCCTCCTCCTAGTAGGAGTAGGACTCCTACTAGGAGGGGGAAGGAAGTGGGGAGGGAGAAGGAAAGGGGGGCGCCGCCCCCCTCTCCTAGTCCAATTCGGACCAGGGGGGAGGAGGTGCGCGGCCCGCCCTGGCTGCCCCTCTCTCTCTCCACTAAGGCCCATATGGCCCATTACTTCTCCCGGTAGGGTTCCGGTAACCCTCCGGCTCTCCGGTTTTCTCCGAAATCACCCGGAATACTTCCGGTGTCCGAATATAGCCGTCCAATATATCAATCTTTATGTATCGACCATTTCGAGACTCCTCGTTATGTCCGTGATCACATCCGGGACTCCGAACTCCTTTGGTACATCAAAACTCATAAACTCATAATATAACTGTCATCGAAACCTTAAGCGTGCGGACCCTACGGGTTCGAGAACAATGTAGACATGACCGAGACATGTCTCTGATCAATAACCAATAGCGGAACCTGGATGCTCATATTGGCTCCTACATATTCTACAAAGATCTTTATCAGTCAGACCGCATAACAACATACGTTGTTCCCTTTGTCATCGGTATGTTACTTGCCCGAGATTTGATCGTCGGTATCTCAATACCTAGTTCAATCTCGTTACCGGAAAGTCTCTTTACTCGTTCCGTAATACATCATCTCGCAACTAACTCATTAGTTGCAATGCTTGCAAGGCTTATGCGGTGTGCATTACCGAGAGGGCCCAGAGATACCTCTCCGACAATCGGAGTGACAAATCCTAATCTCGAAATACGCCAACCCAACATGTACCTTTGGAGACACCTGTAGGGCTCCTTTATAATCACCCAATTACGTTGTGACATTTGGTAGCACACAAAGTGTTCCTCCGGCAAACGGGAGTTGCATAATCTCATAGTCATAGGAACATGTATAAGTCATGAAGAAAGCAATAGCAACATACTAAACGATCGAGTGCTAAGCTAATGGAATGGGTCAAGTCAATCACATCATTCTCCTAATGATGTGATCCCGTTAATCAAATAACAACTCTTTGTCTATGGTTAGGAAACATAACCATCTTTGATTAACGAGCTAGTCAAGTAGAGGCATACTAGTGACACTCCTTTTGTCTATGTATTCACACATGTATTATGTTTCCGGTTAATACAATTCTAGCATGAATAATAAACATTTATCATGAAATAAGGAAATAAATAATAACTTTATTATTGCCTCTAGGGCATATTTCCTTCAGTACCCCCAACACCTGATTGCATAACCGGAAAGGTTCGGGAGTTTCATAGGTGGGAATTCTTGTAGCTCTAGTTCTTCTTCCACGGATATTTGGTTTGAGATTGGGTGATCCTTACCGAGTATTCGTTCTTAATCCGTACCTTGTTGATTTTATTCCTCTACCTAAATTCTAAGTGGCTTGTCGATTTATGGATATGTGATCATTTCAATTGGAATGCATTCGTTCATTTTGTTCGGATGTGAAGACTATATGTTGCAATTTCATCCCGTTGGATTCAGCTTCAATAATTGTCTATCAATGTGCTAATGGATGTCAACCTCTTCAGGATGGCTCCTCCAACGCGCACGACTCCAAATCCTGATCCGCCACCACCACCTCCTCCTCCGGAGGCATGGCAAGCTGTGATGGCCACTACCAATGCAAACACGCAGCTGATCATGCAAATTCTCCAAGAGCGCAACCAAGCGAACCAAGGCAACCAGGGCAACAATCAGAATCACTTTGCTACACTCAACCAGTTCCTTGCTAACCAGCCAAAGACCTTCAGCAATTGTGTTGAGGCAACTGATGCTGACGATTGGCTCGTGGACTTGTGCAAGAATTTCGAGTGCAGTAACGTCAGGCCTGAGGACTTTGTCAAGTTCGCTTCCTTCCAACTCAAAGACCAAGCTGCAGAATGGTTCCAGCAGTACAAAGATTCCAGAGGAGGCCGTGTGATTACCTGGGATGAATTCCATCAAGACTTCAAAGCTCATCATATTCCTCAGAGCGTGGTTGAAAGCAAGCGTGAGGAATTCCGCAACCTGAAGCAAGGCTCTATGTCTGTCTATGACTACAACAAGTTGTTTCAAAAGCTCGCCCGCTTTGCTAAGCAGGACGTCCCTGACGAGAAGAGCATGATATACCAGTTCAGGGGTGGTCTCAGAGAAGAAATCCAGCTAGCTCTTGTTCTCTTTGAGCCCTTGAGGTACGACAAGTTTTACAACATGGCATTGAAGCAAGAGGCTGCTCAACTGAAGTGCGATGCTTCCAAGAAGCGAGTCAGAGATGCTACTCCTTCTTCCTCAACTCAAGTGGCTAAGCAGAAGAAGTATTGGCTTCCTCCTCCTCCGTTCCGTCAGCCTTATCAACAGAAGAGCAAAGGTGGCAGTGGATCTTCCCACCCACCCAACCCTGGCTTTTAGAACAAGACTTCGTCTCAAGCTCCAAGATCGAGTGCTCCGTATCACCGTTCACTTTCAGAGGTCACGTGCAACAAGTGCCAACAGAAGGGTCACTATGCCAACAAATGCTTCAATCAGAGGTGTCTCCCTCCTCCTCCTGTGAGATCGGCAAGTACAGCTGTGGTCAAGCATAACCCCAAGCACGCCAAGGTCAACATGCTGAATGCAGCTCAGGCAGAGGACTCGTCAGATGTCATCATGGGTAACCTTCCTGTTAATGATATTCTAGCTAAATTACTTTTTGACTCTGGTGCATCGCATTCCTTCATGTCATTCCCATTTGCATCGGAGAACAATTTTAGTACTAAGGCATTACCTAGAGCTTTGCAAGTCGTCTCTCCGGCTAAGCGTCTGAGTTCTAGTATGATGGTTCCGGATATTTCTATCATGATGGGTGATTTCAAGTTTCTGGCTTCTCCAATGGTCCTGGGTAACTCGGATATTGATCTTATTCTCGGAATGGACTGGCTTTCTAAGCACAAGGCTCAGCTTGATTGCGCGGCCAGGCAGATTCAATTGACTCACGCGTCTGAGGATGTAATTGTCTTTGCGAATATCAAGACGTCTTTCCAGAAGAGCTTCCAGGAATGCCTCCGCACCGGCCAGTTGAATTCGTCATCGATCTTGAGCCTGGCACGGAACCGGTTTGCAAGCGTCCTTACAAGCTCGGACCTGAAGAGTTGAAGGAGCTAAAGAAGCAACTCGATATTCAAGAGCGAATGGGTCGCATCCGACCTAGTTCCCCTCCGTGGGGTTGTGGAGTACTTTTTGTGAAGAAGAAGGATGGAACGGACCGACTTTGTGTTGACTACCGTCCGTTGAACAAGAAGACTATCAAGAACAAGTACCCACTTCCCAACATCAACGAGCTGTTCGAACAACTCAAAGGTGCCCAAGTATTCTCCAAGCTTGATCTCCGTATGGGTTATCATCAGATTCGAATCCGTGAGCAAGATATTCCCAAGACGGCTTTCAGAACAAGCTATGGTTCATATGAATACACTGTCATGTCTTTTGGCCTCGTCAACGCTCCTCCGACTTTCTCTCGCATGATGAACTTCATCTTCAATGCCTACACAAATGACTTCATTTTGGTCTATCTCAACGACATTCTGGTCTTTTTGAAGAACAAGGAAGATCATGCCAAGCACTTGCGTTTGGTGCTCGATAAGCTCAGGGAACATCAATTCTACGCCAAGTTCTCAAAGTGCGAGTTTTGGCTCAATGAGGTTCTATATCTTGGGCATATCATCTCTGCCAAGGGCATTGCGGTGAATCCTGAGAAGGTGTCTGCAATTGTGAATTGGGAACCACCTCAAAACGTGAAGCAACTCCGTAGCTTCCTCGGTCTCGCAAGCTACTGTTGAAGGTTCGTTGAGAACTTTTCAAAGATTGCGAAGCCTCTTTCAAACCTTCTCCAGAAGCACGTCAAGTACGTTTGGTCTCCGGAATGTGACATCGCTTTCAACACTTTGAAAGAGAAATTGGTCACTGCTCCAGTTCTGACTCCTCCTGATGAATCCAAACCGTTCGAGGTCTTCTGCGATGCCTCTCTTCAAGGTCTTGGTGCAGTGTTGATGCAAGAGAAGAAAGTTGTGGCTTATACCTCTCACCAGTTGAAGCCCAACGAGAAGAACTACCCCACTCATGACCTCGAGTTGGCGGCAGTTGTGCATGCTCTTTTGACTTGGAGACATCTCTTATTGGGAAGAAAAGTGGACATTTTCACTGACCACAAGAGTCTCAAGTACATTTTCACTCAGCCTAATCTCAACCTCAGGCAGACTCGTTGGGTCGAAATGATTCAACAGTATAATCCGAGTATCGAGTATACTCCAGGCAAGGCCAATGTGATTGCTGACACATTGAGCAGGAAGGCTTACTGTAACAGTCTGATTCTCAAGCCTTACCAACCCCAGCTTTGTGAAGCTTTCCGCAAACTCAATCTACAAGTTGTTCCTCAAGGTTTCCTCGCCAACCTTCAAGTCTCTCCTACTTTGGAAGAGCAGATTCGCGAGGCTCAACTTCTTGATGCTATGGTGAAGAAGGTGAGGATTGGTATTGCCAAGAGCCAACCCAAGTACAAGTGCTACCGCCTTGATGACAAGGATACTCTTTTCTTCGAGGATCGTATTGTTGTGCCCAAAGGTGACCTTCGCAAAGTGATCATGAATGAGGCTCACAATTCACTCCTCTCCATCCACCCTGGGAGTACGAAGATGTATCAGGACCTCAAGCAGGCTTATTGGTGGACTCGAATGAAGCGCGAGATTGCTCAGTTCGTGAATGAATGTGATGTCTGCAGAAGAGTGAAGGCAGAACACCAAAGGCCAGCTGGTCTCCTCCAACCTCTTGCCATTCTAGAATGGACGTTTGACCACATTGAGATGGACTTCGTGACTGGGTTTCCAAAGTCCAAGCGTGTCAATGATGCTATATTCGTTGTCATCGACAAACTCACTAAAGTGGCTCACTTTCTGCCTATCAAAGAGTCTATCACTGCAGCTCAATTGGTGGAGCTTTATACCTCTCGGATTGTCTTGCTGCACGGTATTCCACAGGTGATCTCTTCAGACCGCGGCAGCATCTTTACCTCCAAGTTTTGGGAGTCTTTTCAGAAGGCCATGGGCACCAACATCCGCTTGAGCACAGCTTTCCATCCTCAAACTAGCGGTCAAGTCGAGCGTGTCAATCAGATTCTTGAAGATATGCTCAGGGCTTGTGTGATCTCCTTCGGCATGAAGTGGGAGGATTGCCTTCCATACGCCGAATTCTCCTACAACAACATTTTTCAAGCAAGTTCGGGCAAGGCCCCATTTGAAATTCTGTATGGCAGGAAGTGCCGTACTCCTCTCAACTGGTCTGAAACCGGTGAACGTCAACTTCTGGGAAATGACTTAATCACAGAGGCAGAGGAAATGTGTAAAGTCATTCGTGATAACCTCAGAGCAGCGCAATCGCGCTAGAAGAGCTACTATGATAGTAAGCACCGTGATTTGGCCTTCGAGATCAGAGATCATGTTTATCTCCGCGTCTCTCCAATGAAAGGTACTCATCGCTTCGGTATCAAAGGGAAGCTTGCCCCTAGATACGTGGGTCCTTTCAAGATCGTCAGCAAGAGAGGCGATCTCGCCTATCAACTCAAGCTTCCTTCAAACTTTGCAAATGGGCACGACGTGTTCCATGTCTCTCAGCTCCGCAAGTGCTTCAAGACTCCTGACCGCACTGTCAACTTCTAAGACATTGATCTCCAAGAAGATCTCTCTTATTGTGAGCACCCCGTGGCTATTCTTGAAGAGACTGAACGCAAGACTCGCAATAAGTCAATCAAATTCCTCAAAGTCAAGTGGTCACACCATTCCGACCGTGAAGCCACCTGGGAACACGAGGATCACCTCCGTTCTGAGTACCCGGCGTTTTTCCAGTCCTAGATCTTGGGACGAGATCCTTTCGTAGTGGTGGAGTGTTGTAACACCCCGGATGTAATTTACCTTATATGTACTCCAACTCTTGTCGTTTCCAGCTCTAAGTTATTTTATTTCCTCGGGTTCGGGTTTTTGTCTCCGTGTGTTGTTGTCGTTGTCATGCATCTCATATCATGTCATCATGTGCATTGCATTTGCATATGTGTTTGTCTCATGCATCCGAGCATTTTTCCCGTTGTCCGTTTTGCATTCCGGCGCTCCTATCTCCTCCGGTGGTCATTTCTACCTTCTTTTCGTGTGTGGGGGTTAAACATTTCCGGATTGGACCGAGACTTGCCAAGCGGCCTTGGTTTACTACCGGTAGACCGCCTGTCAAGTTTCGTACCATTTGGACTTCGTTTGATGATCCAACGGTTAACCGAGGGACCGAGAAGGCCTCGTGTGTGTTGCAGCCCAACACCCTTCCAATTTGGCCCAAAACCCACCAAAACTCTCTCCATCATCTAGAGCGTTCGATCACGATCGCATGGCCGAAAACCACACCTCATTTGGACACTCCTAGCTCCCTCTATGCCTATAAATATCACCCCTCCGAAATTCACGGGTCTCCCCTCCCCCCTAAACCCTAGATCCACTCCGCGCGCCGGACAACATCCACCGGCGCCGGACGCGTCCGCTCCGTTCCACCGCCGCCACGTGTCGAGCCGTGGTTCGCCCGTGCCCGCGCCCACATCGCCGGCCCGGGGAGCCCAGGCCGGGCCCTCCCGAGGCCCATCCGGCCACACACCGCCCCCGGCCTAGCGCCGCCCGCGCCTCGATCGCCGCCCTCCGCCGCCGCCTCGCCGTCCAACCGCACCTCCGCCGCCTCGCCGGCCAACCGCACCACCGCCGCCTCGCCGTCCGCCGCACCACCGCCTCCTCGCCGCGCCCGGAGCACCTCTGCCTCGCCGCGCCTCCCCGACGTCCTCTCCGACCTCCCTCGTCGTCCGGCAAGCCGCCGACCTCCTCCACGCGATGTCTCCGGCGAAGCTCCGGCAACCTCGATCCGCGCGCCCGGCCGGATCTGGATCTGGAGTTTTGTCCCGGTTGACTTTCCTCCCGAAACCCTAAACATTTTGCATACTTCATCATGCCGTAACTCCGCATCCGTAGCTCCATTTTGGGCGTGTAGAAAATCAAAATGTTCGCCTCAGAGGGTACATCATTTCATCTCATTGCATCATTTTCATTTGAGCTCATCTTGATTCCCGAAATGCTATTGGAAGAGAGCTATTTGAGTTAATTGTCAGATCTGCTGCACCAAATAGCTATTTGTCATTTTTGCCATGTTTAATGTGTGCATGATATGCTCATGAGCTCTACATGTGTTTTGTTATGTGCTTTGCCATCTTTACAGGGGTGCTATGCATGTATTTTTGTGATATGTGTGGTGACTAGCACAAGCTTGCAAAGTGGTGCATTCGTTAATGCTGATTTCATGGACTTAGCAATTTCACCAAGTCATTGATCTGTTTTTATCAATATGCCATATGTTCATGTTGTTTCCTAGTGATCCGTGCCTCTTTTGAGGATGATCAGTAAGGATGATTTGTTGATCCTGTGGTGCTCTATCCATCCATGTCTTTGTTTGCAATTATGGAGCACCCTAGCTTGAGTCAATCGAGCTCTACTTTTGCTATTTCGTAATTCCTGGCAGATTGTCTACTTGTTAGCGATTTTGCCGAGGATGTTGTTGTTGATCCGTGCATGCTATGTTGTTGTTTTTGCCATGTCTAGCTTATATAATATGTATTCTTGATGGGTTTATGCTTATATTGTCATGCCTTGCTCTGTAGTGAGTGCATCGAGCTCGTAAACATGCCTACTCGTTAACAGATTTGCATGCTCCAGTTTTTCTCTAAGTCTGTAACCTGATTATGTTTTTGCCATGTTCACATGCTTGCAATTGTATTTTCTTATCCCTTTTGGCTCAAGGTCACTAAGGGACTTTTGTTAAACTCTTTGAGTAGCTCCATGCCATGCCTTGCTTTGCCATGTTAAGTTTCTGTAGCATATAGTTTTCATGCTTCAAAGTGTGCTACCTGATCTGAAATTCCAGGCTTATGTTAATTTCACTAAGTCTGAAATCTGTTTACCATTTGCACTTTTGCCATGCTTGTTTGAACCTGTGAATGGATGAATTGGCCGTAGCTCAGTGTTCGTCTTTTGTCAAGCTTTATGAGTGGATCCCTGCCATGTATTTTATTGCCATGTTTGAGTCCTATAGCATAATTATCTTGTTGCATTTAGATGGCTACTTGCTGTTTATCGCAGACCGGTGCCATATTTGTTTTGCTTGCCTTTTCCAAAACATGCATCCGATTCCGGCGATCTTTATCTCGATTTCAACCGAAATCACCTCACATTTCTAGTGGCACTCTTGGATTTCCAAGTTGAAGCCAGGTTCATTCATCCCTTGTCAAATCTTGCATATGCATCACATATCGCATCCCGCATAGCATACCATGTTTGCATCATGTTGTTTGAGCTTTGCACGTGGTTGATTGTGTTCCTCTTGCTTGTTTGTCTTGTTTGGGTAGAGCCGGGAGATGAGTTCGCTAACGAGGAGCCCGTTGAGTTTGCTTTCGAGTATCCAGTCAACTCTGACAACTTTGCAGGCAAGATGATCATACCCTCGAAATCACTTCTATCTTTGCTTTGCTAGATGCTCGCTCTTTTGCTATGTCTATGCTACGATGCCTACCACTTGCTTATCATGCCTCCCAAATTGCCATCACAAACCTCTAACCCACCATGTCCTAGCAAACCGTTGATTGGCTATGTTACCGCTTTGCTCAGCCCCTCTTATAGCGTTGCTAGTTGCAGGTGAAGATTGGAGATCGTTCCTTGTTGGAACATTGTTTATTATTGGGATATCATTATATTATCTTGTTATCTTAATGCATCTATACACTTGGTAAAGGGTGGAAGGCTCGGCCTTTTGCCTAGTGTTTTGTTCCACTCTTGCCGCCCTAGTTTTCGTCATATCGGTGTTATGTTCCCGGATTTTGCGTTCCTTACGCGGTTGGGTAATAATGGGAACCCCTTGACAGTTCGCCTTGAATAAAACTCCTCCAGCAATGCCCAACCTTGGTTTTACCTTTTGCCACCTAGCCTCTTTTTCCCTTGGGTTTCCGGAGCCCAAGGGTCATCTTATTTAAACCCCCTGGGCTAGTGCTCCTCTGAGTGTTGGTCCGACTGAGCTGCTTGCGGGGCCACCTCGGGGCAACTTGAGGTTTGGTTTTACTCGTAGCTAGTCTCATCTGAGTGTGACCTAAGAACGAGATATGTGCATCTCCTATCGGGATTTGTCGGCACATTCGGGCGGTGTTGCTGAATTTGTTTTAACTTGTCGAAGTTGTCTTGTAGAACCGGGATACCGAGTCTGATCGGAATGTCTCGGGAGAAGGTATATCCTTCGTTGACCGTGAGAGCTTGTCATGGGCTAAGTTGGGACTCCCCTGCAGGGATTTGAACTTTCTAAAGCCATGCCCTCGGTTATGGGCAGAAGGGAATTTGTTAATGTCCGGTTGTAGATAACTTGAACCTTAACTTAATTAAAATGAATCAACTGTGTGTGTTACCATGATGGTCTCTTCTCGGCGGAGTCCGGGAAGTGAACACGGCATTGGAGTAATGTTTGCCGTAGGTTGTTCTCTAGTTCTTCGTTCGTGCTTTGCCTTCTCTTCTCGCTCTCTTTTGCAAACAGGTTAGCCACCATATATGCTAGTCGCTTGCTGCAGCTCCACATATTACCCTGCCTTTCCTATAAGCTTATATAGTCTTGATCGCGAGGGTGCGAGATTGCTGAGTCCCCGTGGCTCACAGATTACTTCCAAACCAGATGCAGGGCCCGATGACTCCGTTCCAGATGATGCGCTTGAGCTCAAGTGCGAGTTCGACGAAGACTCACGCCTTTACTATGTGTCTTTCCCTGATGATCAGTAGTGGTGCCCAGTTGGGGCGATCGGGGCCGTGTCGCATGTTGGGGTTGATCTTTTATTTTGGTACCGTAGTCGGACCATGAGTGATTGGATGATGTAATGCTATTTATGTACTTTGTGTGACGTGGCGAGTGTAAGCCAACTATGTACCTTTCCCCTTATTATCTATTTACATGGGTTGTTGTGAAGATTACTTTACTTGCGACATTGCTTTCAATGCGGTTATGCCTCTAAGTCGTGCTTCGACACGTAGGAGATATAGCCGCATCGAGGGTGTTACAATATAGCAACATGTGCTCCCCTTTCTCTTCTTCTTTACTTTCTCAACTTGGAGAACATTATCTTGGTTAATCATGGGGAGAGGCCTTTCATTATCTTGAGATTGAACTTGAGGCCACTTCCCTTGATGCTTCACTCTTGAAACCTTCTTCTTCAATGGACAAGATCTCACATGGTGTCCAACATTCTTGCACTTGAAGCAAATAATGTTGGCCGGATTCTTGACTTGATCTTGTCCCTTCTTCTTGTTCTTGTACTTCATGTTGTTGGAGATGAAATCAAGTCCTATTTTGTCTTGAGGGTCCTTTTGCACACTCAAGATATTATCACAACATTTTCCCAAGTCTTTCTTCAAACTAGTGACTTGGGCCTTGAGCTCTTTATTTTCCTCTACAAGGTTAGTATTAACAAAAGAACTAGAGGAAATAGAAGCTTCATTGTTAGAGCAACAAGGCATGGTGAGCAATTCATCACAAGATGTACCAATATCATGTAGAGAGGAATTTCAAGGACTAGCACATGGCAATAAGGTATTTCGAGTAGAAGGTGTGATAATATCCACATGAGACTCACACAATTTTACCTTGGTTACCATAGCCTCATGAGCTAACTTTAGCCCATCATGAGAGATTAGAAGATCCTCGTGAGTGCCCGAGAGCTTTTCATGACTTTCTTCCAATTTCCCATAATTGCTAGTTAGCAAATCAAGTTGAGTCCTAAGCTCAACATTTTCTTTTAATATCGATGCTTCACACAAGATAGAGTTAGTAGCACAAGCATCATTATCAATATGAGATGAGCATGTAGAAACTAGAGACTCCACATGAGTAGCTTGAAGTTCCCCATGAGACTTAGAAAGTTTGGTGAGCTCTCCTTTGACATTCTTGTAGCCAAGGTCAAGGTGCTCAAAATCCTCTTTAAGTTTACAATGAGTAACTTCAATCTCTTCTTTTAAAGACCTCAAATCACTAAAACATTGATGAGCCTTAGCAAGTTCATGTTCAAGTTGTTCACTTTTTGCTTGCTCGTTAAGAAATAAGTCATTACGTTTTTGAAAGCAAGCAAGAACATCTTGGAACCTTTTATAAGTGTTATTTTTAGCTCTGTGAAGAGTTTTCCCAATCTCATAGAGATTTTGAGTCAAGTCATCATCATCATCCTCATTACAAATATCATCATTATCACTAAGAGAAGATGATACCTCGTCATTACCTCTTGCCATTAGGCACATGTGAACAAAGGGGGTTGATGATGATTCTTTTGGAGAAGAGGGTTCTTCATCAATCAAGCATGCCTCATCTTTCTTGATTTCCTCTACATGGTTAGTCATAGGACAACTAGAGGAAACCAAAGCATTTCTATCATGGCAACATGGGAGATCAAGCATATCATCACACGATATTTCTTCACTCACCATGTCATTACCTTGTGGCATGCCACATGTTGGTGAAGTGAAAGATATTGAAGTGTCCAAGTAATTGGAGGTGGAAGCAATAGAGAGTTCTTCATGATTTAAAAATGTGGAGAACTCCTCCATTAATTCCCCGAAAATAATACTGTCTTCATCAAGATTGGACCCACCATATATATCTTCAATTTTGGTCCAAGCCTCATGAGCCAACGAACAAGACGAGATTAACTTGAACACCTCGAAGGTTATAGCTTGGTGAATGACACTTAAAGCTTCACACTCAAGATGCATATCATCAAGTGACGGAGATTGTCCATCCTTTAGATTTGAATTTCCT
Organism: Triticum urartu; assembly: GCF_003073215.2. Lineage (NCBI taxonomy): Eukaryota > Viridiplantae > Streptophyta > Magnoliopsida > Poales > Poaceae > Triticum > Triticum urartu. Next base: position 2,756,035 of record NC_053026.1, on the reverse strand, counting down.
ACAACCACAATCCGCAAAGCATTTGGACCCATGGCCCGAAAGTGACAAAGCATGCGTAATCTCCACATAATGTAATTTGTGCCATTAAAACAAAATGTGTCATCATGCACTAGTTCACTAGTCGACATCGTTACTCTCTAGGTGGTTAAGCCTAATAAGGAGAGACCTAGCTCTGATACCAATTGAAAGGACCACGATGTCGCCTAGAGGGGGGTGAATAGGCATTTTAAAATCTTGTATGGATTTGGCTATATCCTAATGCGGAAATAAACTAAGCGGATACTTTTCAAGCACAAATCCTAAATATACTAGGCTCACTAAGTGCACCAACAACTTAGCATAAACAAGATGAGACTAACGAGGATATGAGTAAGCACAAGTAAGTCACACAAACTTACTCAATGTATATCACAAGATATGGAAATGAATAATACACACAACCACCAGTAAGCAATACAAGCTTACACAAATTGTATCACAATATATGGAATTGAATGATACAAGCAAACTCAAGTAAGTTACACAAATTTATTTGAGCAATATCACAATATATGGAAGTGTATGACACAAGTTAGTAATTCACACTAATCACAAAGTATATCAATAGTAGCAAGTATGAATTGTGGAATATGAAGTGTAGGCCTAAATAATCTCTACAAGGAAATGGACAACACAATATAATGAACCACCACAATATAATGAGGACAACAAGATATAGTGAATGCACGGTCAAATGACCAAAGTAAACCACAAGTAAGGAGTTAGGGTTAGGGATAACCAAAGTCACGGAGACGAGGATGTATCCCGATGTTCACTTCCTTGGAGGGAAGCTAGTCACTGTTAGAGAGGTGGATGTTACCACGAAGGCACACCAATGCCACGAAGGCTCACCCTATTCTCCTTGAGATATCACCATGAAGGTGATTCCCAACCACTAGTGGTAGACCTTGAGGCAGCCTCCAAACCTTCACAAACTTTCCGGGGGACAAATCACAAGTTGATCCCTCACCGGAGCACTCCTACTGCCTAGGAGTCTCCAAACTCCAAGAGTAACAAGATAAAGGGGGAAATGCTCAAGACTTGCTCAAATCACAAATTGCTTTGGTCAAAAGAGAGAGGAGGAGTGGGTGTATGCTTGGATGAAATCTCTCTCAGGAACTCTCACAAATCTCTTCGGGGTCTAGCACGAGAAGGCTCAAATCCCTCTCTCTCAAATCCCACCAAAAGAAACTAATGATATGGAGGGATGGGAGAGGAGAGGAACAATGGAGGAGGTCAACAAATGAACCCTAGATCCATGGGATAGTTTTCCCCCAAATGGATTGGGGTTTTGAGGCTTGGGGGAGGAGGATAGAGCTCAAAAGAATGGGGAAATCTCAGATCCAAAAGCTCTAACTCGATGGGGAAGAAGGGTGCCTTATATAGTGCCCACCAAATCAGCCCGTTACACACAGAAAAATGCAGCCCGGAACTTCTGGGCAGGCCCGGAACTTCCGGGCCAGCTATTGGACACATATGTGCAAACTTTCTGGTTAGCCCGGAACTTGGCCCGGAATCTGCCCGGAACTTCTGGCCCCCGGAACTTCCGGGAGGCCCGGAACTTCTGGGCTCCCTTTGGACCAGATATGTGCAAACTCTCTGGTTAACCCGGAACTTTCGGCCCCCGGAACTTCCGGGCTGCCCGGAACTTCCGTCCCCGCAGAAAACAGCCAGCATACCGAAAGTAAAACATGCATAACTTTTTCATACGAACTCCGATTTCGATGATCTTAGGCTCGTTTTGAAGCTATGGAAAAACCCCAGGTCCTCACATAGAGAACCATCCAAGATCAACCAAAATGGAGGATGCCAAATATGCAAAGGTGTTATCCTAGATTTGGGAAACCTATTTGGCTTTGATTTTCTTTGGTATATAGGATAGGAGTGGAATTGTGTAGAGAAGATGTTGACTTGAGCAAATCCATCACGAACCCCTTTGATACCCTCTTAATAGTGCGGGATCCCTATAACTCAAGAATCATAAAAGAGCTACAATAGCTATCGAGAATCCATTCTTGAGTGTATGTGTTTCTTCGGTGGTCATCATTCCACAACACTAACGTCAAAGGAACTAATACCTTTGACTCGAGCCTTTCACTTGAGCTTGATGTTGATGTTTCTTCTTGGCTCAAGATGAAGGCAAGACATTGGTGAAGTCTTCAAGTAGCTCCCCCATACACAATGTGGGAAGCTTTTCTTTGCATTCATCTTCACGTGTCCATCACATGATCATCTGCAAGCTTCAAGCATGTAATTCTCCAGACTGCCTATCTTGAACTTTGCCCTTGTAAACCATGATCATCATCACTTGATGTCATCCTCTCATGGGCACTTGAAATCTTTCTCTTTATGTAAGTCCATGAGAATAACCTAGCCCACATAGACATAGAAAACACATAGAATGGGTTAGTACACAAAGCGCAATTGACAAATTCTAACCGTACCACAAGATGTGGCACATGATTGGCGCTTGTGTGTTGACAATCTTCGATCTTCATCTTGGTCAACATTTATCTTTTCTCCATGATTAATCTTGATTCGCAACTATATGTATATGGCATTCATTCTGAATCCATTCAATCTCCTTCTTGCATCACCCATGGAACAAACCTTCCTATATAACTTGATGCCATAGTTTCTTCATAGGAATCGTCATTCATTATCAAGTCTCAATGCATATATTTATGTTGATGGATTACATCCATCAATTCATTCAATATTCTTCATGCATTGCAAATGGAACTTTCCTTCAAATGTATATCTCAATGCAAACATTAGTCCATTAGGATTGTCGTTTAATTACCAAAACCATGCATGGGGACTATACGTACTTTCACTCTGGTTAATAGGTTAGTCCCAAAAATAATATAAAAGTGGATAATAAAGCCCAATAATGTCCAAAATAGTAGATAATATAGCATGGAGCAATCAAAAATTATAGATACGTTGGAGACGTATCAAGCATCCCCAAGCTTAATTCCTGCTCGTCCTCGAGTAGGTAAATGATAAAAACAGAATTTTTGATGCGGAGTGCTACTTGGCAAAAGTTCAATGTAATGCTTCTTAATTGTGGTATGAATATTCAGATTCAAGACAAAAGTTCATGTTGACATAAAAATAATAATACTTCAAGCATACTAACAAAGCAATTATGTCTTCTCAAAATAACATGGCCAAAGAAAGCTATCCCTACAAAATCATATAGTCTGGCTATGCTCTATCTGAAGGAAATATTCCCTAGAGGCAATAATAAGTTATTATTTATTTCCTTATAATCATGATAAATGTTTATTATTCATGCTAGAATTGTATTAACCAGAAACATAATACATGTGTGAATACATAGACAAACAAAGTGTCACTAGTATGCCTCTACTTGACTAGCTCGTTAATCAAAGATGGTTATGTTTCCTAACCATGAAAAATGAGTTTTTATTTGATTAATGAGGTCACATCATTAGTTGAATGATCTGATTGACATGACCCATTCCATTAGCTTAGCACCCGATCGTTTAGTATGTTGCTATTGCTTTCTTCATGACTTATACATGTTCCTATAACTATGAGATTATGCAACTCCCATTTGCCGGAGGAACACTTTGGGTGCTACCAAACGTCACAACGTAACTGGGTGATTATAAAGGAGCATTACAGGTGTCTCCAAAGGTAGATGTTGGGTTGGCGTATTTCGAGATTAGGTTTTGTCACTCCGATTGTCGGAGAGGTATCTCTGGGCCCTCTCGGTAATGCACATCACTTAAGCCTTGCAAGCATTGCAACTAAATGAGTTAGTTGCGGGATGATGTATTACAGAACGAGTAAAGAGACTTGCCGGTAACGAGATTGAACTAGGTATTGGAATACCGACGATCGAATCTCGGGAAAGTAACATACCGATGACAAAGGGAACAACGTATGTTGTTATGCGGTCTGACCGATAAAGATCTTCGTAGAATATGTAGGAGCCAATATGGGCATCCAGGTCCCGCTATTGGTTATTGACCGAAGACGTGTCTCGGTCATGTCTACATTGTTCTCGAACCCGTAGGGTCCGCACGCTTAAGGTTACGATGATAGTTATATTATGAGTTTATGCATTTTGATGTACCGAAGGTTGTTCGGAGTCCCGGATGTGATCACGGGCATGACGAGGAGTCTCGAAATGGTCGAGACATAAAGATTGATATATTGGAAGCCTATGTTTGGATATCGGAAGTGTTCCGGGTGAAATCAGGATTTTACCGGAGTACCGGGAAGGTTACCGGAACCCCCCGGGAGCTAAATGGGCCATGATGGGCCTTAGTGGAAAAGAGAAGAGGCAGCCCTACATGGGCTGTGCGCCTCCCCCTTCCCCTAGTCCTATTAGGACTAGGAGAGGTGGCCGGCCCCCTCTATCTCTTTTCCCCCTCCGCGAATCCTATTCCAACTAGGATTGGGGGCGGGGGGAATCCTAGTCCCAGAGGGAGTAGGACTCTCCTGGCGCGCCTCCTATGGCCGGCCAGCCTCCCCCCTCTAGTCCTTTATATACTGAGGCAGAGGCACCCCAGAAACACACAAGTTGATCCATGTGATCTATTCCTTAGCCGTGTGCGGTGCCCCCTGCCACCATATTCCTCGATAATACTGTAGCGGAGTTTAGGCGAAGCCCTGCTGCTGTAGTGCATCAAGTTCGTCACCACGCCGTCGTGCTGACAGAACTCTTCCCCGACACTTTGCTGGATCGGAGTCCGGGGATCGTCATCGAGCTGAACGTGTGCTCGAACTCGGAGGTGCTGTAGTTTCGGTGCTTGATCGGTTGGATCGTGAAGACGTACGACTACTTCCTCTACGTTGTGTTAGCGCTTCCGCAGTCGGTCTGCGTTGGGTACGTAGACAACACTCTCCCCTCTCGTTGCTATGCATCACCATGATCTTGCGTGTGCGTAGGAAATTTTTTGAAATTACTACGTTCCCCAATAGTGGCATCTGAGCCTAGGTTTTATATGTAGATGTTATATGCACGAGTAGAACACAAGTGAGTTGTGGGCGATATAAGTCATACTGCTTACCAGCATGTCATACTTTGGTTCGGCGGTATTGTTGGATGAAGCGGCCCAGACCGACATTACGCGTACGCTTACGCGAGACCTGTTCTCCCGACGTGCTTTGCACAGAGGTGGCTTGTGAGTGTCAGTTTCTCCAACTTTAGTTGAACTGAGTGTGGCTACACCCGATCCTTGCGAAGGTTAAAACAACACCAACTTGACAAACTATCGTTGTGGTTTTGATGCGTAGGTAAGATTGGTTCTTGCTTAAGCCCGTAGCAGCCACGTAAAACTTGCAACAACAAAGTAGAGGACGTCTAACTTGTTTTTGCAGGGCATGTTGTGATGTGATATGGTCAAGACATGATGCTGATTTTTATTGTATGAGATGATCATGTTTTGTAACCGAGTTATCGGCAACTGGCAGGAGCCATATGGTTGTCGCTTTATTGTATGCAATGCAATCGCGATGTAATGCTTTACTTTATCACTAAACGGTAGCGATAGTCGTGGAAGCACAAGCTTGGCGAGACGACAACGACGCTACGATGGAGACCAAGGTGTCACGCCGGTGACGATGGTGATCACGACGATGCTTCGGAGATGGAGATCACAAGCACAAGATGATGATGGCCATATCATATCACTTATATTGATTGCATGTGATGTTTATCTTTTATGCATCTTATCTTGCTTTGATTGACGGTAGCATTATAAGATGATCTCTCACATAATTATCAAGAAGTGTTCTCCCTGAGTATGCACCGTTGCGAAAGTTCTTCGTGCTGAGACACCACGTGATGATCGGGTGTGATAGGTTCTACGTTCAAATACAACGGGTGCAAAACAGTTGCACACGCGGAATACTCAGGTTATACTTGACGAGCCAAGCATATACAGATATGGCCTCGGAACACGGAGACCGAAAGGTCGAGCGTGAATCATATAGTAGATATGATCAACATAATGATGTTCACCAATGAAACTACTCCATCTCACGTGATGATCGGACATGGTTTAGTTGATTTGGATCACGTAATCACTTAGAGGATTAGAGGGATGTCTATCTAAGTGGGAGTTCTTTAATAGTTGATTAACTGAACTTAAAATTTATCATGAAACTTAGTACCTGATAAGTATCTTGCTTGTTTATGTTGATTTGTAGATAGATGGCTCCGTGCTGTTGTTCCGTTGAATTTTAAATGCATTCCTTGAGAAAGCAAAGTTGAAAGATGATGGTAGCAATTACACGGACTGGGTCTGTAACTTGAGGATTATCCTCATTGCTGCAACAGAAGAATTACGTCCTGGAAGCACCGCTGGGTGGCCAGGCCTGCTGCAGAGCAACGCCAGATGTTATGAACGTCTGGCAGAGCAAAGCTGATGACTACTCGATAGTTCAGTGTGCCATGCTTTACGGCTTAGAACGGGACTTCATACGACGTTTTGAACGTCATGGAGCATATGAGATGTTCCAGGAGTTGAAGTTAATATTTCAAGCAAATGCCCGGATTGAGAGATATGAAGTCTCCAATAAGTTCTATAGCTGCAAGATGGAGGAGAACAGTTCTGTCAGTGAGCATATACTCAAAATGTCTGGGTATAATAATCACTTGATTCAATTGGGAGTTAATCTTCCAGATGATTGCGTCATTGACAGAATTCTCCAATCACTGCCACCAAGCTACAAGAGCTTCGTGATGAACTATAATATGCAAGGGATGAATAAGACTATTCCTCGAGCTCTTCGCAATGCTGAAAGCTGCGGAGGTAGAAATCAAGAGGAGCATCAAGTGTTGATGGTCAACAAGACCACTAGTTTCAAGAAAAAGGGCAAAGGAAGAAGAAGGGGAACTTCAAAAAGAGGCAAGCAAGTTGCTAGCTCAAGAGAAGAAACCCAAATCTGGACCTAAGCCTTGAAACTGAGTGCTTCTATTGCAAGCAGACTGGTCACTGGAAGCGGAACTGCCCCAAGTATTTGGCGGATAAGAAGGATGGCAAGGTGAACAAAGGTATATGTGATATACATGTTATTGATGTGTACCTTACTAATGCTCGCAGTAGCACCTGGGTATTTGATACTGGTTCTGTTGCTAATATTTGCAACTCGAAACAGGGACTACGGATTAAGCGAAGATTGGCTAAGGACGAGGTGACGATGCGCGTGGGAAACGGTTCCAAAGTCGATGTGATCGCAGTCGGCACGCTACCTCTACATCTACCTTCGGGATTAATATTAGACCTAAATAATTGTTATTTGGTGCCAGCGTTAAGCATGAACATTATATCTGGATCTTGTTTGATGCGAGACGGTTATTCATTTAAATCAGAGAATAATGGTTGTTCTATTTATATGAGTAATATCTTTTATGGTCATGCACCCTTGAAGAGTGGTCTATTCTTGTTGAAATCTCGATAGTAGTAACACACATTATTCATAATGTTGAAGCCAAAAGATGCAGAGTTGATAATGATAGTGCAACTTATTTGTGGCACTGCCGTTTAGGTCATATCGGTGTAAAGCGCATGAAGAAACTCCATACTGATGGACTTTTGAACCACTTGATTATGAATCACTTGGTACTTGCGAACCGTGCCTCATGGGCAAGATGACAAAAACGCGTTCTCCGGTACTATGGAGAGAGCAACAGATTTGTTGGAATCATACATACAGATGTATGTGGTCCGATGAATATTGAGGCTCGTGGCGGATATCGTTATTTTCTCACCTTCACAGATGATTAAGCAGATATGGGTATATCTACTTAATGAAACATAAGTCTGAGAGCATTGAAAAGTTCAAAGAATTTCAGAGTGAAGTTGAAAATCATCGTAACAAGAAAATAAAGTTTCTACGATCTGATCGTGGAGGAGAATATTTGAGTTACGAGTTTGGTGTACATTTGAAAAATTGTGGAATAGTTTCGCAACTCACGCCACCCGGAACACCACAGCGTAATGGTGTGTCCGAACGTCGTAATCGTACTTTACTAGATATGGTGCGATCTATGATGTCTCTTACTGATTTACCGCTATCGTTTTGGGGATACGCTCTAGAGACGGCCGCATTCACGTTAAATAGGGCACCATCAAAATCCGTTGAGACGACGCCTTATGAACTGTGGTTTGGCAAGAAACCAAAGTTGTCGTTTCTGAAAGTTTGGGGCTGCGATGCTTATGTGAAAAAGCTTCAACCTGATAAGCTGCGAAACCCAAATCGGAGAAATGTGTCTTCATAGGATATCCAAAGGAGACTATTGGATACACCTTCTATCACAGATCCGAAGGCAAGACTTTTGTTGCTAAATTCGGAAACTTTCTAGAGAAGGAGTTTCTCTCGAAAGAAGTGAGTGGGAGGAAAGTAGAACTTGACGAGGTAACTGTACCTGCTCCCTTATTGGAAAGTAGTACATCACAGAAAACTGTTTCTGTGACACCTACACCAGTAGTGAGGAAGCTAATGATGATGATCATGAAACTTTAGAACAAGATACTACTGAACCTCGTAGATCAACCAGAGTAAGATCCGCACCAGAGTGGTACGGTAATCCTGTCTGGAAGTCATGCTACTAGATCATGATGAACCTACGAACTATGAAGAAGCGATGGTGAGCCCAGATTCCGCAAAGTGGCTTGAAGCCATGAAATCTGAGATGGGATCCATGTATGAGAACAAAGTGTGGACTTTGGTTGACTTGCCCGATGATCGGCAAGCAATTGAGAATAAATGGATCTTCAAGAAGAAGACTGACGCTGACGGTAATATTACTGTCTACAAAGCTCGACTTGTCGCAAAAGGTTTTCGGCAAGTTCAAGGGATTGACTACGATGAGACCTTCTCACCCGTAGCGATGCTTAAGTCTGTCCGAATCATGTTAGCAATTGCCGCATTTTATGATTATTGAAATTTGGCAGATGGATGTCAAAACTGCATTCCTGAATGGATTTCTGGAAGAAGAGTTTGTATATGATGCAACCAGAAGGTTTTGTCGATCCAAAGGGAGCTAACAAAGTGTTGCAAGCTCCAGCGATCCATTTATGGACTGGTGCAAGCCTCTCGGAGTTGGAATAAACCGTTTTGATAGTGTGATCAAAGCATTTGGTTTTATACAGACTTTTGGAGAAGCCTGTATTTACAGAAAGTGAGTGGGAGCTCTGTAGCATTTCTGATATTATATGTGGATGACATATTACTAATTGGAAATGATATAGAATTTTTCTGGATAGCATAAAGGGATACTTGAATAAGAAGTTTTTCAATGAAAGACCTCGGTGAAGCTGCTTACATATTAGGCATTAAAATCTATAGAGATAGATCAAGACGCTTAATTGGACTTTCACAAAGCACATACCTTGACAAAGTTTTGAAGAAGTTCAAAATGGATCAAGCAAAGAAAGGGTTCTTGCCTGTGTTACAAGGTGTGAAGTTGAGTAAGACTCAATGCCCGACCACTGCAGAAGATAGAGAGAATATGAAAGATGTTCCCTATGCATCAGCCATAGGATCTATCATGTATGCAATGCTGTGTACCAGACCTGATGTGTGCCTTGCTATAAGTCTAGCAGGGAGGTACCAAAGTAATCCAGGAGTGGATCACTGGACAGCGGTCAAGAACATCCTGAAATACCTGAAAAGGACTAAGGATATGCTTTCTCGTATATGGAGGTGACAAAGAGCTCATTGTAAAACGGTTACGTTGATGCAAGCTTTGACACTGATCCGGACGATTCTAAATCGCAAACCGGATACGTGTTTACATTAAACGGTGGAGCTGTCAGTTGGTGCAGTTCTAAACAAAGCGTCGTAGCGGGATCTACATGTGAAGCGGAGTACATAGCTGCTTCGGAAGCAGCAAACGAAGGAGTCTGGATGAAGGAGTTCATATCCGATCTAGGTGTCATACCTAGTGCATCGGGTCCAATGAAAATCTTTTGTGACAATACTGGTGCAATTGCCTTGGCAAAGGAATCCAGATTTCACAAGAGAACCAAGCACATCAAGAGACGCTTCAATTCCATCCGGGATCTAGTCCAGGTGGGAGACATAGAGATTTGCAAGATACATACGGATCTGAATGTTGCAGACCCATTGACTAAGCCTCTTCCACGAGCAAAACATGATCAGCACCAAGGCTCCATGGGTGTTAGAATCATTACAGTGTAATCTAGATTATTGACTCTAGTGCAAGTGGGAGACTGAAGGAAATATGCCCTAGAGGCAATAATAAAGTTATTATTTATTTCCTTATAATCATGATAAATGTTTATTATTCATGCTAGAATTGTATTAACCGGAAACATAATACATGTGTGAATACATAGACAAACAAAGTGTCACTAGTATGCCTCTACTAGACTAGCTCGTTAATCAAAGATGGTTATGTTTCCTAACCATGAACAATGAGTTGTTATTTGATTAACGAGGTCACATCATTAGTTGAATGATCTGATTGACATGACCCATTCCATTAGCTTAGCACCCGATCGTTTAGTATGTTGCTATTGCTTTCTTCATGACTTATACATGTTCCTATAACTATGAGATTATGCAACTCCCATTTGCCGGAGGAACACTTTGGGTGCTACCAAACGTCACAACGTAACTGGGTGATTATAAAGGAGCATTACAGGTGTCTCCAAAGGTAGATGTTGGGTTGGCGTATTTCGAGATTAGGTTTTGTCACTCCGATTGTCGGAGAGGTATCTCTGGGCCCTCTCGGTAATGCACATCACTTAAGCCTTGCAAGCATTGCAACTAAATGAGTTAGTTGTGGGATGATGTATTATAGAACGAGTAAAGAGACTTGCCGGTAACGAGATTGAACTAGGTATTGGAATACCGACGATCGAATCTCGGGAAAGTAACATACCGATGACAAAGGGAACAACGTATGTTGTTATGCGGTCTGACCGATAAAGATCTTCGTAGAATATGTAGGAGCCAATATGGGCATCCAGGTCCCGCTATTGGTTATTGACCGAAGACGTGTCTCGGTCATGTCTACATTGTTCTCGAACCCGTAGGGTCCGCACGCTTAAGGTTACGATGATAGTTATATTATGAGTTTATGCATTTTGATGTACCGAAGGTTGTTCGGAGTCCCGGATGTGATCACGGGCATGACGAGGAGTCTCGAAATGGTCGAGACATAAAGATTGATATATTGGAAGCCTATGTTTGGATATCGGAAGTGTTCCGGGTGAAATCGGGATTTTACCGGAGTACCGGGAAGGTTACCGGAACCCCCCGGGAGCTAAATGGGCCATGATGGGCCTTAGTGGAAAAGAGAAGAGGCAGCCCTACATGGGCTGTGCGCCTCCCCCGTGGCCGGCCCCCTCTATCTCTTTTCCCCCTCCACGAATCCTATTCCAACTAGGATTGGGGGGGGGGGAATCCTACTCCCAGAGGGAGTAGGACTCTCCTGGCGCGCCTCCTATGGCCGGCCAGCCTCCCCCCTCTAGTCCTTTAAATACTGAGGCAGAGGCACCCCAGAAACACACAAGTTGATCCACGTGATCTATTCCTTAGCCGTGTGCGGTGCCCCCTGCCACCATATTCCTCGATAATACTGTAGCGGAGTTTAGGCGAAGCCCTGCTGCTGTAGTGCATCAAGTTCGTCACCACGCCGTCGTGCTGACGGAACTCTTCCCCGACACTTTGCTGGATCGGAGTCCGGGGATCGTCATCGAGATGAACGTGTGCTCGAACTCGGAGGTGCCGTAGTTTCGGTGCTTGATCGGTTGGATCGTGAAGACGTACGACTACTTCCTCTACGTTGTGTCAGCGCTTCCGCAGTCGGTCTGCGTTGGGTACGTAGACAACACTCTCCCCTCTCGTTGCTATGCATCACATGATCTTGCGTGTGCGTAGGAAAATTTTGAAATTACTACGAAACCCTACACTATCATCACCACACAAAGTATTTTAATCATGCACAACCCCGATGACAAGCCAAGCAATTGTTTCATACTTTTGACATTTTCAAAACTTTTTCGATCTTCACGCAATACATGAGCGTGAGCCATGGATATAGCACTATATGTGGAATAGAATGGTGGTTGTGGAGAGGACAAAAGAGGGGAAGATAGTCTCACATCAACTAGGCGTATCAACGAGCTATGGAGATGCCCATCAATAGATATCAATGTGAGTGAGTAGGGATTGCCATGAAACGGATGCACTAGAGCTATAAGTATATGAAAGCTCAACAAAAGAAACTAAGTGGGTGTGCATCCAACTCGCTTGCTCACGAAGACCTAGGGCATTTTGAGGAAGCCCATCATTGGAATATACAAGCCAAGTTCTATAATGAAAAATTCCCACTTGTATATGAAAGTGACAGAATGAGAGACTCTCTATCATGAAGATCATGGTGCTACTTTGAAGCACAAGTGTGGTAAAAGGATAGTAACATTGTCCCTTCTCTCTTTTTCTCTCATTTTTTTGGGCCTACTCTTTTTATGGCCTCTTTTTCTTTTTTATTTATTTTTCGTCCGGAGTCTCATCTCGACTTGTGGGGGAATCATAATCTCCATCATCCTTTCCTCTCTTGGGACAATGCTCTAAAAATGATGATCATCACACTTTTTATTTTTCTTGCAACTCAACAATTACAACTTAATACTTAGAACAAAATATGACTCTATATGAATGCCTCCTGCGGTGTACCGGGATATGCAATGAATCAAGAGTGACATGTATGAAAGAATTATGAACGGTGGCTTTGCCACAAATACGATGTCAACTACATGATCATGCTAGCAATATGACAGTGATGGAGCGTGTCATAATGAATGGAACGGTGGAAAGTTGCATGGCAATATATCTCGGAATGGCTATGGAAATGCCATGATAGGTAGGTATGGTGGCTGTTTTGAGGAAGGTATTTGGTGGGTGTATGATACCGGCGAGAAGTGTGCAGTATTAGAGAGGCTAGCAATGGTGGAAGGAAGGAAAGTGCGTATAATCCATGGACTCAACATTAGTCATAAAGAACTCATATACGTATTCCAAAAATCTAGAAGTTATCAAAGCAAAGTATTACGTGCATGCTCCTAGGGGGATAGATTGGTAGGAAAAGACCATCGCCCGTCCCCGACCGCCACTCATAAGGAAGACAATCAATAAATAAATCATGCTCCAACTTCATCACATAACGGTTCACCATACGTGCATGCTACCGGAATCACAAACTTTAACACAAGAATTTCTCAAATTCACAACTGCTCAACTAGCATGACTCTAATATCACCATCCTCATATCTCAAAACAATTATCAAGCATCAATTTTTTTCTTAGTATTCAACGCACTCAAAAGAAAGTTTTACAGATCTTGAATACCAAGCATATTATTATTAAGCAAATTACCATGCTATTAAGACTCTCAAAATAATCTAAGTGAAGCATGAGAGATCAATAGTTTCTATAAGACAAATCCACCACCGTGCTCTAAAAGAAATAAGTGAAGCACTAGAGCAAAATTATATAACTCAAAGGATATAAGTGAAGCACATAGAGTATTCTATCAAATTCCAAATTATGTATGGCTCTCTCAAAAGGTGTGTACAGCAAGGATGATTGTCGTAGACTAACAAGCAAAGACTCAAATCATAAAAGACGCTCCAAGTGAGGGAGTCCTGGATTAGGGGGTCTCTGGACAGCCGGACTATATCCTTTGGCTGGACTGTTAGACTATGAAGATACAAGATTGAAGACTTCCACTCGTGGCCGGATGGGACTCTACTTGGCGTGGAAGGCAAACTAGGCAGTACGGATATGGATATCTCCTCCTTTGTAACCAACCTTGTGTAACCCTAACACTCTCCGGTGTCTATAGAAACCGGAGGGTTTTAGTCCGTAGGACACAACAATAACATACAATCATACCATAGGCTAGCTTCTAGGGTTTAGCCTCTCTGATCTCGTGGTAGATCTACTCTTGTACTACCCATATCATCAATATTAATCAAGCAGGACGTAGGGTTTTACCTCCATCAAGAGGGCCCAAACCTGGGTAAAACTTCGTGTCCCCTGCCTCCTGTTACCATTCGCCTAGACGCACAGTTTGGGACCCCCTACCCGAGATCCGCCGGTTTTGACACTGACATTGGTGCTTTCATTGAGAGTTCCTTTGTTTCATCGCCGTTAGGATTGATGGCTCCTTCTATCATCGTTAGCGATGCAGTCCAGGGTGAGACTTTTCTCCCCGGACAGATTTTTGTATTCGGCGGCTTTGCACTGCGGGCCAATTCGCTTGGCCATCTGGAGCAAATTGAAAGCTACGCCCCTTGCCATCAGGTCAGGTTTGGAAGCTTAAGCTACACGGCCGATATCCGCAGAGACTTGACCTTCGACGGATTCGAGCCTCTGCCTTGTGCATCACGCGGTCATGATGAGTATGATTTAGCTCTACCATCCAACAGTGTTCAGGAGATCGCACCGGTAGCCGCTCCGACCCTCAATGCGGAGCCAGTTGCGCCGTCCATGGACGGGTGGATGGACCCCGCCACGGAGGTCTTACCCCCATTGGTGATCGAGCCGAACATCGACCTTACTCTGCATGAGAGCCGTGTTGACAAACTACCGGATCTCTCTCCGGCCACGGACTCCGAACCGCCTGCGCCCGTTCCTAGCGAATCCAATTGGGCGCCGATCATGGAGTTTACCTCCGCGGATATTTTTCAGCACTCGCCCCTTGGCGACATACTGAACTCATTAAGGTCTCTCTCCTTGTCAGGAGAATCCTGGCCGAACTATGTCCGGCAGGATTGGGATGCGGATGGCGTCAAAATTGACCGCCCACCCACCACCCACTTAGTAGCCATTGTCGATGACCTAACCGACATGCTCGACTTCGACTCCGAAGACATCGACGGTATGGACAACGATGCAGGAGACAAACAGGAACCATTGCCCACACGGCACTGGACGCCCACTTCATCACATGACGTATACATGGTGGACACACCAAAAGAAAACGACCACGAGGAACAGAAGGACGCAATGAAGGGTTGTCCCCTCGAGAAGCAGTCAAAGCGGCGGCGTAAGCGCTGCTCCAAATCCCGCCTCGACAGAAACAACGATCATACAGACCCAGCGTTAGAGCAGGGTGAACCATCGCCGGACCACGGCAACACGGAGAATCAAACCGAACAACCCGATTCTGTCAAAGATAACAGTCCGGATGACATCACACCGGACAGACACCCAGAGCAACAGAATGCCCGTCAAAGGCTCGTTGCCACCGCGAGGAGTCTAAAAAAGCAGAAACAAAGGCTCAAGGCTGCGCAAGACACACTTAAAATCAGATGGAGTAAAGTACTCAATACAGCAGCGAAGTACGGTGGTAATTGCCCCACCAAGAGCTACCCGAATCGGAAGTTGCTACCTGAATTCAATGAGGAGGCCTTAGATCCCCCGCAACCAAAAATTAAAACGGCCACCTGGCCGGATAGACGACCTCACGGCCAACATAGAGCGGCAAACAACGCCGCACATAAGCCAATACGCGATCCACACGAGGGCTCGCATCAAAAGGACGGCGCAACCAGATCCATCTATGGACCACGCAAGCGCGCTCCATCATACGATGCAACACAACAAACATCCGAACAACACGGTAAACCCAGATACAGGGGTGCCGCACACCCCCTATGTTTCACCGATGAGGTGCTGGACCATGAATTTCCAGAGGGATTCAAACCCGTAAACATAGACGCATACGACGGAACAACAGACCCTAGGGTCTGGATTGAGGACTATGTCCTCCATATCCATATGGCTCGAGGAGATGATCTCCACGCCATCAAGTACTTACCCCTCAAGCTCAAAGGGCCAGCTCGGCACTGGCTTAAAAGCCTCCCCGAAAACTCCATTGGAAGCTGGGAAGAGCTCGAAGATGCTTTTTGGGCAAATTTTCAAGGGACTTATGTCCGACCTCCGGATGCGGATGATTTGAGTCATATAACTCAACAGCCCGGAGAGTCAGCCCAAAAGCTTTGGAACAGGTTTCTTACTAAAAAGAACCAAATAGTCGACTGTTCGGACGCCGAAGCCTTGGCAGCTTTTAAGCATAGAGTCCGCAACAAATGGCTTGCCAGACACCTCGGCCAAGAAAAGCCGAGAACAATGGCAACATTAACAAGCCTCATGACCCGCTTTTGCGTGGGTGAGGACAGCTGGCTAGCCAGATGCAGCACTGGCGACCCAAGTACATCCGAAGTTAGAGATGAAAACGGGAAATCACGACGCAGCAAAAATAATAAGCGCCGGAATAAAGAAGACAGACCGAAGAGCACGGTAGTAAACACCGGATTCAGAAGCTCTCGGCCAGGTCAGCAAAAGCCGCCCCCTAAAGGCGCCAGAGATGAACTGTCCAGCCTGAACAAAATTCTAGACCAAATATGTCAGATCCATAGCACCCCTGGTAAACCCACTAATCATACCCACAGAGAATGTTGGGTCTTCAAGCAGTCCGGCAAGCTGAACGCCGTACAGAAGGGGGAGGATACACTAAGCGAAGACGAGGATGAGCCTCTCAAGAAAGACACCGGGGAACAAAAGAAATTTCCACAATAAGTCAAAACAGTAAACGTGTTACACGTGATCAAGGGGAGAAATAAAGCGGCACTCCCAGAGAAATATGCCCAAGGGCCTATCACCGCGGAGTCCTGCCACTGGTCGGCTCAACCGATCACTTTCGACCATCGGGATTACTCAGCAAATATCCGGAATGCAGGATGGGCTGCCTTGGTATTAGACCCAATAATTGACGGATACCATTTCACACGAGTCCTGATGGACGGTGGCAGTAGTCTAAACCTAATATATCAGGACACAATCCGCAAAATGGGGATAGACCCAACGAAAATTTGCCACAACAATACTACCTTTAAAGGAGTAACGCCAGGCCCAGGGGCTCACTGCACGGGCTCCCTGCTACTATAAGTTATATTCGGCTTCCCCGATAACCTCCGTAGCGAAAATTTAACCTTCCACATCGCTCCGTTCCAAAGTGGCTATCAAGCATTACTTGGAGGCGAAGCTTTCGCTCGCTTTAACGCAATACCGCACTACGCTTCCCTCACGCTTAAGATGCCCGGTCCACATGGCATCATTACAGTAAATGGAAATATGAAGTGATCCCTGCACGCCGAAGAGAATGCGGCTGCGTGGGCAGCCGCACACTAAAACGGCCTCACCAACTAAAGTATTTGATAGGTCGTCAAGACCACGGACACGGTTAGACGAGTCCGGCACAGCTGTATGTAATTCCTACAGGTTTGATGGCCACACCCCTATCACAAATACAAGGGGCTCAACGCGCGCAGACAAGTGGCAATTTTTACTCATCTTGAATTATACATGGTTTTTTCAAAAAAAAAACTACCTTTTTGCACGACAACTTTCCACCGAAGTTCCTCTCTTTTACAGATGACCACCGTGCTACACCCGTCCAGGATACGGCACAACGGAGACACAGGCGTAGACGTGCAGCAGGGACCCGTTCCAAGGATTCTTTTTAGATTAAGACCCTGCATCAACCTTTTTTACTGTCTCTTGTTGATACACATCCCTCAGATTCTCAGTACAATTGAGAAGGATGTTGGCGTCTTGGCATGTGGCCACGTCAGAATAATGCACGTACCTGAACACCAGGGGCTTCTTACAAAGGGCACTGATTAGGCCCGGTTCATACCATAAAGACCGAATACCATAGGGAGTGTTCGGCGTCGCGAGTTTGGCCCTATATGCATCAGCTCTGAATCATGTCTTTGGTCAAATGTTGGGTTTGCCCGGCTCCTATGTTTTGGTACCTTACGTTCCGCTCTATCGGCTAAGGTAGCACTAGGAGAACTACTGTGATTGTGCCCCGGGTCATCCGGACGAGCACCTCAGTAGAGAAAGCCGAAAACTGACTGTCACGATATAGCGTGAGACTGTTCAACCACTCGATGACCTATCGGAAAGTTAGAATTCCTCTACCTTAACGAAGGCCCGTTTCCCGGCCAGGCATGTACGCACCCCGAATTCGGGAGAGTGCGGAGCCAATAGGGGCTATATAGTAGCCCCACCGTCAAACTCCTATGGCTAAGTGAAAGTGTTAAAGAATTATAGTCCGGTTGCCTCGTTCGCTGCGCTATCACCTCCTTAATAGGACCAAGACGTTGGGTTAAGTGTGAACATGCGTCTTCTGCGAACACCTCCGCATTATATGCGTGGGGGCTGAAGCCGACGACTGCAACCTTTCAGGTTATACACATGTATACATAAACGGCCGCACAGGAGGCATCATATTACTTTCAGGCAAAAGTATAAACACAGCCTTAATAAATTTCATAAAAACATTGTGTTTACAATGGGAATACATGTCAGTCAAACATAATATTCTTCGAGCACTGGGCCTCTATCAAACGAGCACCCTCGAGAACCTCTTCGAAATAGTGCTCGGCAGCCACTCGGCCTATGGCCGAACCCTGTGCCGCAACAGTGGTAGCATCCATCTCCGCCCAGTATGCTTTAACACGGGTAAGGGCCATCCGCGAGCCTTCTATGCATGCCGACCTCTTCGTCGCATTGATGCGCGGCACCGCACCAAGGAACTGCTGCACTAAGCTGAAATAGCTGTTCGGCTTCGGCTTTTCCGGCCACAGCTGATCCATGATAGACCTCATGGCGAGTCCGGACAACCTATTGAGTTCAGCACATTCGGCTAGCTGATCAGTCAACGGAAACGGACGCTCTGGAACGTTAAATTGCGACCAGAACAGCTTAACAAGTAAGATTCTTGTCTACATTTCAACAAGTTTATTTTTCATAATCACATCTTAATCATGAAACCAACTTCCACTTATTCAATTCTGTTTTCATATGTGTTCTCCTTCATGCAGTCCAACTGTTGTCGATATCAATGGCTTCCCAGTTGAGTACGAAAACTTCTATAATTCACCGAAAGCATTAAGAAATATTGATAACAAAGTATTCAATGCATATACCCAAGCTCTCAATTATGAAAATGATACTCCAGATCCTAGCACTAACCAACCTTCAAAGTATTGCTTCACATCATATTTTCACAGCAATTCTTTATTGTTCATCCAAATTAATGTAGTTATTTGCATTACATACTCATGCAAGTTTTTTTCTTAATGCACTCACATCGTTAAATATTTTTCATCGGGCTAAGCTCCTTGTAGATCCAAAAATTTGCATTCTAGGTCTTGCCTAAAAGAACTCTAGAGAATCAATTTTGGGAAGAAGTTGCATAAATTTAATATGTAAGAATTTTTTTACCATTCCGAAACATCATTTTTACATTCTCTTTCAAAGAACATAATTTGTTGATCTACTCCTTTGTATGGAAAATGTGAAATTTCATTTCTACTAAACTAGTTGTACTTCCCTAGAGTTGATTCGTTCCATTGGACTTTCTTCTGCTTCAACAATATGTGGGAAACAGTCAATTTCTTTGGTTCAGCAAGTTGTGTTCCTCAAAATCTAGTCAGCAAGTTAACATCAAACCCGGTTCATTTTCTTTTATTATAATTTTAGTTCTTTTTCTATCAACGAACCTACTGAGTAAAGTGCCCACATAATATATTATCTTCCTTGATATCAACAGAAGTATTGTGCTAGCTCAAGTATTTATTATTTTACATAGATCAATAACCTGGCCACCATTTTCAAGTTTTCTGGATCCACATACAAGAATGTCAAGAATTTTGACAGCATTTCCCCTGAGAATTACCCACAACAAGAAAACCTATCAGTAAAACAAGCATCAATCTATTTCTTATACCTTTTTATATCTTTTCTTCATTGGACATTTTCAAATGATCCTTTTTACCACATTTTTCACATGTATAGCCGCAATTGTGCTCTGCATGGAATTCTGTACATGGATGTGTGGGACGGGAGAAACATGGAGTTTGATTATTTATGTTTTCCTATTATTCTGTGCTATCTACTTATAATTCTAGTTGAGTTCTCACATTTTCCTTTCATTTTTTGTATTTAAACATCTTTCTCTCATTGTGTAACTCTATTAGGAGATCATTCTATAATTCTGGTAGCTTGTTGCTTACGACCTAGCAAAGTTCGAGCTCAATAAGATAGATTTAGAGGCACTAGACCAGTTTCGACAAAGAAGAGAAGGAAACACCGTTAGTTTCTTGTAGAAAGCAAAGGCTCAGTCACCGACAAACACTTCATTCAAAGTGCATTTTTATCTGATCATTTCTACACCAAAAATGCTTATTCGTCACCTGATTTTCCGTGTGGAAGTACTAAGCAATTCTCAGGAGCAGTTTTATTCTGTTTTAACATTTTGTCATTGTACTAAATGTTTTTCTAATAATAAGATGAAATGGCTGAGACCATTATTTTGTTATTATTCCACTTTATGCCTTGTTCTCTATTACACTTAATTCTAACCATATATAATTAAGGTTTTTATGCTTTGATAAGTTGTTGAATAGTTTTCACATGTTATATGCATATTGAGGGCTTCGAACTGCCAGCCCTGAATATGCATCATGTGGTAGAATGATGCTTAGTTTTTCCACAGTTTTATGCTCGCAAGCTAACTACTTGTTATTTATATTTGCATTTTTACGTTAATTTCATCTAAATCTTATCATTTTTTGCATGGTTCCTGGGTTATAACCTTTTTTCATTTGATGATTTGAATTGCATGCATGTAGTTTATAAAAGCTTCTTTTTTCCTTGCGAAAAGATGTAATACATACAAGTAGATATACAAGTGTGACATGTTATGGAAAGAGATCAAAATGCTTTACTTCCACAAAGTTTTTGTTTCCCGAGAACAACATTTGCATGAAAGAACATTCTTGGAATTCCAACAACATCATACCACATATTTCATGTTTCAAATAATACCTTTTGAAATTAATAAAAATTTGGAATTCCAAGAATAATTTTTGAATGAAGTACTCTTTCCCCCTTTTTAAGTACATTCCAAGAACAATATTTTGAATGGAGAGAACAATTGTTTTTGACTTACAAAGAAATTATGCAAATGACAGAACAATTTTCTAATTTTATAAGAACAATTTCTAAAATTCCAAGAACATAATTTGAATCAAAGAACAAATTTTGGAATCTCGAGAAAAATATTTATACCGAGGAATATTTTTGGACTTTCAAGATTTTTTTCTTGGAATTCCAAGAACATTATTTGAATTAATGAACATTTTAGGAAACGCTAAGACAAATGTTTGAATTTCGGAACATATTTTTACTTTCAAGAACATTACACAAATGGAGGAATTTTTTTCAAAAATTAATAAGAACAATATTTGAATTGGTAAACAATTTCTTAAACTCCAAGAATAATATTTGACTCAAAGAATGATTTTTGAAATCCATTGTAATTTGTTTTTGAATCCCAAGAACATGATTCAAATAAAAGAATAAGTTTTGGATTTCCAAGTACATTACTTGAATCAAGGTACATTTTTGGGAATTCTAAGAACTTTATTAGATTTTTGGAAAACATTTCTTGAAATTCAAAGAACAATATTAGAAATGACGTACATATTTTTTCACAAGAGGAATAATTTCTTAAATAGTGATGAACATTTATTGGAAATCCAAGAACAATATTTGAGTTTATAACATTTTATTTACTTCCAGGAATATTATTTGAATCAAGGAACATTTCTTTGGTTTCCAATAACTTTTTGACTTGACAAACAATTTTCAAAATCTGAAGAACAATATTTTGAATTGAGGAACATGCTTTTTCTTCCAAGACCATTATTTTAATTAAAAGATAAATTCTGGATATGCAAGAATTGTTTTTGAGTTGAAGAACATTATTTGAATTGAGGAACATTTTTTGAGTGCATGAGCAGCTTTTAAAATGCCAAGAATAGAGGAACAATTTTTTGACTTCCAGAACATTATTTCAATTAAAGAAAAGTTTTGGATATGCAAGTACTTTTTTAGTTACGAATATTTTTCCAAATCCCAATAGCATCATCTGAATTCAGGATTTTTTTTTTGTATTCCAAGAATATTATTTGAATTTAAGAATATTTCTTCTATTACAAGCATGAGAACATTATTTAAATTTAGGAACATTTGCTTGAGTTCGTAAACATTTTTTAAAATCCTAGGATCATTATTTGAATTTGGGAAAAAATCGACTTCTGAAAACATTATTTCAATTAAAGAACACTTTTATGGATTTCCAAGAACATTTTTAGTTAAACACATTAATAAAATCTGAAGAACATTACTTGAATTTAGGAATATCTTTCTGCATTCCAAGAACATTATTTATATTGAAGAACATGTTTTTGGGGATCCAAGAACTTTATTTGAGTTTACGAACATTTTTTGGGTCCCAAGAACATTATTTCAAATGAGGAACACCTTTTCACTACTATGAACATTATTTGAGTTAAAGAATAATTTTTGGAATTACAAAAAATTTATTGTAGTTTACAAACATTTTATGGAGTCCCAAGAACAATTTTTGAATTAGAGAACTTTCTTTGAGTTGTCAAACAATTTTTGAAATCCATAGAACATTATTTGAATGGAGGAACAATTTTTGACTTCCAAGAAAAATATTGAATTAAAGAACGTTTTTGTATTTCTAAGAACTTTATTTGGATTTGTGTACATTTTTTGAAATTCAAAGAGATATTATTTGAATGGAAGAACATTTTTTAGATTAGGAATACTTGTTGTAATTCCAAGAACTTTATTTGAATTGACAAACATTTTCTAAAATTCCAAGAACAATATTTGGATTTGCGAATATTTTTGAACTTCCAAGAACATTATTTGAATTGATTTTTTTAATTTAGCAACAATATTTTAAATTCCAACTGTGTGAATAGAAGGACATTATTTGAACAATAGATTTTATTTTGACTTCTATTGGATGAGTATAAGGACAGCGGTTTGTAAGAAAATATTTTGTTACAATCATGTGGTTTCAACTTCTACTGTATGGAAATCCATCATCATGATGATTAATTTTGAAGGTGTTTTTGTGCCCATAAGTTTTTTCTCATCCATTCTGCCTGTGTAGATGGAAACCAAACATGCAACAACTGTTAAGTTAGTGGTTTTGTTCCATGATGGGTAGCTGGGCTTCATAGATGCAAAATATTTGGGCAGACGGGAGGCTGGGGCAACCCTTGTCCTGTGTGTCGTTCGAGCACGGAGAAGAATACAGCCAAGGCAGTCAGTTCCAATGTTGTTTCATTGTCCAGCCAACAATTCTTCATTCATTCGAATGGATAGTAATGTATGTAAGTATGCCCAATGTATTATTATGTATGTACAAACTCACAACTTGTATTTCTCTCTTTAAGGCAAGAATGCCGTTTGTGATAGAGGAAGCTCCACATTATTTATTTAGCATGTTTGGAAAGATGGAAAATGGCAAAATGTCAGCATGATGTGCCCATTGATGGAAAGGATTGTTTGTTTCGCTAGTTTGAATAGTTTCTTCTTCGTCCTTCTAGTTCTACTTATCTACTAGTTCTACAAGTTTCCAGTTGTGTTGGTATCAGAAAACTGAAAGTCTATCAGGTCAGGGTTCTTACTCCGAAGGGACCATACTAGCTCTGCACCCTGCGATTCTGCAACCGATCAACAGCTAGCTATGAATTCCGGCCACATGGTTAGCACTTGATTTGCTCCACGAATAAAATTATTCCACATGATCGTAACAAAATATATTTTATAAGCAAGTAACTAGTACTAGTTTGTAAGTTACCCATTTTTTTGTGACAGAAAAGAGAATGATCTTAGCCAACTTACCCTCCTTTTCTTTTATTCTGCATGTTTACATCACTAATTATTATTTTTCAACTGCAAGCAAAACTCCATTTCCAAGAAAGATTTCCAACTACAAGAAATCGTTCCATTGAAAGATGTTTCCTCCAGTTTTATTCATGTCAACGAGATATTTGTTTTTATGTTGTTTCCTGGAGTTTGTCAATGGTATTTTGTGTTCCAGTGATAGTTTCATGTTTACTTTCATGAACTGCAGAGATAGTTTCAGCTATAAAGAAACTTTTTCCTATTCGTTTCTTTGTATTGCACAGTACAAAGTCTAAGATTTCCGTTGTAACAGAAGAAACAGAAACAGTTTACCATCAGGTCTTTCTATACGAAACAGTTTACTTTTCCTGTAAGAACTAGTTTACCGTACGAAGCGAACAGAAACACTCTCTCGGCTCGCTCGCGAAACGGAAGAAACATCAAACGGCCCAGAAAGCCCGCCAAGTGGAGCCTCTGTGCGAAACAACAACTACTTGACGCAAAAAGCGTTATACATGTGTGTACGTGGTAGTCTTGTAGGTTTGTCCTTTTATTTTTCTTCTTTTATTTTTTATTTTCTTATATGTGTATATTTTGAAATGCAAAAAAATAAATTGGGAAAAAGCATTTCCTGTGTATTATAAAAAATATATGTCACATAATAAAAAAATTCGTCATGTATTAAAACTGTTCATCATGTTTTAAAAAAAAGATTCCTCGTGTATTCAAAAAATGTTGCTCACGTCATAAAAATTACATTGTGTAATAGGAAAAGTTGATCATGTATTAAAAATGTTTATCTTATATTAAAAAAGGTTCACCATCTACTAAAAGATGTTCACAGTGTATTTTAAAAATGTCCATCATGTACTATGAAAAGCAGATCAATGTATGAATTTTTTATCTGATATGAGAAAAATGTTCAGCATGTAATAAAAATGTTCCGTGTATTTTAAAAATTTCCATAATGTATTGGCACAAGTTGATCGTGTATTAAAAATGTGTATATTATATTAGAAAAATGGTCATCACATATTGAAAAATCTTCACTATGTATTTTGAAAATATACATCTTGTATTCAGAAAAATTGATCTTGTACTATTTTTTTCATCATGTATTAAATTGTTCATTGTGTATTTAAAAAATGTTCATCATGATTAAGACATAATGATAATGTATTAAAAACACTTATCTTATATTATAAAAAACTAATCATGTATTTAAAATAATTCACCCTTTATTGTAAAAGTGTCCATCATGTAGGAAAAGTAGATTATGTATTAAGATGGTTAGCACTTGATTTGCTCCACAAATAAATTATTCCGCATGATCGTAACAAAATATATTTTTTATATGCAAGTAAATAGTACTAGTTTGAAAGGTACCCATTTCTTTGTGACAGAAATGAGAATGATCTTACCCAACTTACACTCCTTTTCTTTAATTCTGCAGGTTTACATCACTAATTACTTTTTTCAACTGCAAGCAAAACTCTACCGCCAAGAAAGATTTCCAACTACAAGAATCCTCCAGTTTTATTCATGTCAATGAGAAATGTGTTTTTATGTTGTTTCCTGGAGTTTGTCAATGGTATTTTGTGTCCCACTGATACTTTCTTGTTTACTTTCATGAACTGCAGAGATGGTTTCAGCTGTAAAGAAACTTTTTCCTATTCGTTTCTTTGCATTATATAGTACAAACTCTAAGACTTCCGTTAAGACAGAAGAAACTGAATTAGTTTACCATCAGGTTTTCCTATACGAAACAATTTACTTTTCCTGTTGTAGACGGGAAAGTTTGCAATACAATAAACGTTTCTATTGATGGGGTGCTGGTGCACATATATATAATACAAGGGAAAGCCTCTACCTCAACTATACAAGACTAGGAGGTGGGCCACAACTCCAATACACGTGCAGTACAAAACACATACTCAACCCCCCCCCCCCCCCCCCCCCCCCCGCAGTCGAAGCATCGCCGGAGACACAGAGACTGGACCGAAACTCCTCGAAGACAGGAGTAGGCAATCCCTTAGTCATCACATCAGCAAACTGTTGCGTCGTCGGCACGTGGAGAACCGAACACGGCCAAGGGCAACCTGCTCGCGCACGAAGTGAATATCGAGCTCAATATGCTTCGTCCGTCAATGGTGCACCGGGTTGGTAGAGAGGTAGACCGCGCTGACGTTATCGCAGTAGACAAGAGTGGCCTTGTGAACATCACAAAGAAACTCCTGGAGCAGCTGACGTATCCAAGAACACTTAGCCACGGCGTTGGCCACGGCGCGATACTCTGCCTCAGCGCTGGAGTGGGAGACCGTAGGCTGCCGCTTTGATGATCAAGAGATCAACGAGGGCCCAAGGTAGACACAGTAGCCTGACGTAGAGCGTCGCGTGTCGGGGTAGCCAGCCCAGTCAGCATCCGAGTAGGCCACGAGGTCGGTTGAGGCAGAGGCCGTCAGGTTGAGTCCCAAGGACATGGTGCCACGTATGTAACGAAGAATACGCTTCACCAGAATCCAGTGAGAGTCACGCGGGGCGCGCATATGGAGGCATACCTGCTGAACAGTGTACTACAGGTCGGGGCGAGTCGGCGTCAAGTACTGTAAAGCACCGACAATAGAGTGCTACCTCTTTGAGCACTGCGTTGGTTTCCCTTGTAGAGGAAAGGGTGATGCAGCAAAGTAGCGTAAGTATTTTCCTCAGTTTTTGAGAACCAAGGTATCAATCCAGTAGGAGGCTACGCGCTAGTCCCTCGCATCTGCACAAAACAAATAAATCCTCGCAACCAACGCGATAAGGGGTAGTCAATCCCTACACGGTCACTTACGAGAGTGAGATCTGATAGATATGATAAGATAATACTTTTGGTATTTTTATGATAAAGATGCAAAGTAAAATAAAAGCAAAGTAAATAACTAAGTGTTGGAAGATTAATATGATGAAGATAGACCTGGGGGCCATAGGTTTCACTAGTGGCTTCTCTCAAGAGCATAAGTATTTTACGGTGGGTGAACGAATTACTGTTGAGCAATTGACAGAATTGAGCATAGTTATGAGAATATCTAGGTATGATCATGTATATAGGCATCACGTCCGAGACAAGTAGACCGACTCCTGCCTGCATCTACTACTATTACTCCACACATCGACCGCTGTCCAGCATGCATCTAGAGTATTAAGTTTAAGAGAACAGAGTAACGCCTTAAGCAAGATGACATGATGTAGAGGGATAAACTTATGCAATATGATGAAAACCCCATCTTGTTATCCTCGATGGCAACAATACAATACGTGCCTTGCTGCTCCTACTGTCACTGGGAAAGGACACCGCAAGATTGAACCCAAAGCTAAGCACTTCTCCCATTGCAAGAAAGATCAATCTAGTAGGCCAAACCAAACTGATAATTCGAAGAGACTTGCAAAGATAAACAATCATACATAAAAGAATTTAGAGAAGATTCAAATATTGTTCATAGATAAACTTGATCATAAACCCACAATTCATCGGTCTCAACAAACACACCGCAAAAAGAAGATTACATCGAATAGATCTCCACAATAGAGGGGGAGAACTTTGTATTGAGATCCAAAAAGAGAGAAGAAGTCATCTAGCTAATAACTATGGACCCGAAGGTCTGAAGTAAACTACTCACACATCATCAAAGAGGCTATGGTGTTGATGTAGAAGCCCTCCGTGATCGATGCCCCCTCCGGCGGAGCTCCGGAATAGGCCCCAAGATGGGATCTCGCGGATACAGGAAGTTACAGCGGTGAAATTAGGGTTTTGGCTCCGTATCTGATCGTTTGGGGGTACATAGGTATATATAGGAAGAAGAAGTACGTCAGTGGAGCAACAGGGGGCCCACGAGGGTGGAGGGAGCGCCCTGGGGGGTAGGCGCGCCCCCCTACCTCGTGGCCTCCCTGTTGGTTGCTTGATGTAGGGTCCAAGTCTCTTGGATCTTGTTCGTTCCAAAAATCACGTTCCTGAAGGTTTTATTCCGTTTGGACTCCGTTTGATATTGCTTTTCTTCGAAACCCTAAAATAGGCAAAAAAACAACAATTCTGGGCTGGGCCTCCGGTTAGTAGGTTAGTCCCAAAAATAATATAAAAGTGGATAATAAAGCCCAATAATGTCCAAAACATAAGATAATATAGCATAGAGCAATAAAAAATTATAGATACGTTGGAGACGTATCATAGAGCGGTAAAATGATCCATCGGACGCGAGAGACCCCTCCAGAGCAGAGACCTTCGCCTTCGTGTCGACGGGGGTGGGCACTGGCTTGCAGTTAAGCATACCGGCACGCTCAAGGAGCTCATGGGCGTACTTCTGCTGATGCAGAAAGAAACCGTCAACCCGGCGGATCACCTCGATGCCGAGAAAGTAGTGCAGGGGCCCCAAGTCCTTGAGGGCGAACTCATCACGAAGACGAGCAATCAGCCGCTGAAGGAGATCGGGGGTGGACGCCGTGAGGATGATGTCGTCGACGTAGAGCAGCAGATATGTTGTGTCAGCTCCCTGATGATACACAAAGAGTGAGGCATCGGAGCGAGTGGACCGAAAGCCCAGAGACTGCAGGAAGGCTGCGATACGCTGGTACCAAGCCCGACCGCCTGCTTCAACCCGTACAGAGAGCGGGAGAGCAAGCACACGAAGTCGGGGTGCTCGGCGTCGACGAAACCAGTAGGCTGCTCACAGAACACCTACTCGGCGAGATGACCGTGCAAGAAGGCATTGGAAACGTCCAACTGATGCACCGTCCAGGCGCGCGAGACGGCCAGCTGAAGGATGGCGCGGATCGTGCCCGGTTTCACAACCGGAGTGAAGTTGTCGGTGAAGTCCACGCCCGCGCACTGCCGAAAACCACGAACCACCCATCGAGCCTTGTAGCGCTCGAGAGAACCATCTGGGTGAGTCTTGTGGCGAAACACCCACTTGCCAGAGATGATGTTGGCACGAGGGGATCGCGGAACAAGCTGCCACGTGCGGTTGCGTTGTAAGGCGTCGAACTCCTCCTGCATCACAGCTAGCCAGTGGGGATCCCGAAGGGCAGCACGAGCGGAGGTGGGGATGGGTGATGGCGTCGACGTCGAGGTGGTGCACACATACTCGTCGGCGGAGTAGCACGTGCTGGGCCGAAGCACTCCTGCTCGGGCACGGGTAGTCACGCCAAGTGACGGGGCAGCAGGGCCGGCGGGTGCCACGGCGGCGGGGGCACCCGGTGCGGTGGCGGGGGCCGCGGTGGTGGGGGCACCCGGTTCAGCGGCGGGGGCCGTAGCGGCGGCGGTGGGGGCCGCGGTGGCAGCAGCATCGGCCGATCCGGCGGCGGAAGAGGCGACGGGTGAGGTTGACGTCAAGCACGTCGCAGGCGTGGCGGGCGGGGTGCCGGGCTCAACCTTGTATGAGGGATACGGGGACCTGGGGGCCCGCTCGGACTCGACCTCGGGGGAGGGAGTCACGAAGCCAGGTGGTGGAGGCATAGGGCGTCATGCCGGGGGCGCCGCCGGGGGCTGCCGTCGCGCATCGCTCCACGAAGGGGGCGCGGGGCTGGCACCGAAGGGGCCAAAGCCAGAGGAACCTGAAAAAAGGGAACACCGTCTTGACAAAGTACACATACCTCGAGGTGTACACACGATGAGTGACAGGATCATTGCACCGGTAACCTTTGGTATTAGGAGGGTAGCCAAGGAAGACGCATGGGACGGATCGTGGTGCGAGCTTGTGTGGCGTGGTGGACGCGGTGCTAGGATAACAGAGACACCCGAAGATGCGGAGACCATCATAGGACGGTGGTGTGCCGAAGAGAAGGTGGTGAGGGGCGTAGTTCCACCGAGGGCGACACGGACGGATGTTAACTAAGAGAGTGGCGGTAGCGAGGGCATCGGGCCAAAACCGAGTGGGCACGTTAGAGTGAAAGAGTAACGTGCGAACACAGTCATTAAGAGTGCGGAGAATGCGCTCGGCGCGACCGTTCTGCTGGGAAGTGTATGGGAAAGTCAGACGGAAGATGGTGCCGTGAGAGGCGAGAAGTGTGCGAAGAGCGATGTTGTCAAACTCTTTTCCGTTATCATTTTGGAGTGCGAGTATGGGGCGATCGAACTGGGTGGTGACATAGGAATAAAAGGCGGTGAGTGTGGCTAAAGCATCGGATTTACGACGAAGGGGAAAAGTCCACACATAATGAGAGTAATCATCTAAAATCACCAAGTAGTATAGATAGCTCGTGTTACTTGCAATGGGAGATGTCCAAACATCACTATGAAGTAATTGAAACGGAAAAGTGGAAACTGAAGAAGACGCACTAAAGGGAAGACGAGCAAGAGTGCTCGTCGAGCTTATCACATGAGAAAGAGAAACTCCTAAGGATTTGACGTAAGACGGTGTGGTTGGGGTGACCCAAGCGAGCGTGCCAAAGGTCAACGCCGGCGGCAAGAGCAACGGGTGTGGAGGTGGAGGCGCCGGCGTGCACGGGGTAGAGCTCATCGGGACTGTCACATTGGTGAAGGACCATCCGGGTACGGGCGTCTTTCACAGAAAAGCCGACACCGTCAAATTCAACAGTAAGTGGGTTCTCACGAGTAAGACGACGAACGGAAACTAGGTTTGTGACAAAATTAGGTGAAACAAGAACATTAGACATAGTGATGGGTGTGGAAGTGGAGGGAAAGGTAGTGCTACCGATATGAGTAATAGGTAAGGAGGAGCCGTTGCCTACGGTGATACGAGTGGGTGTGCGAACGGGAGTGGAGGAGGTTAGGTTACCGGGATGAGCTGCCATGTGCGCAGTAGCACCTGAGTCCATGTACCAGTCGCCTCCACCGACAGAGCTACTCGGCGACGGTGCGGAGTTCTGGGCGACGAGGAGGGTGGGGTCCCATGGCACAGGTACCGGCGGCGGCAGAAGGCCCCCGTAGGGCGGCGCCGGGACGGGCTGGCCATAACCATCGAGGGACGGCAGCGCGGGGAGGGCGCCATAGCCGGCGTCAGTCGGCTGGAAGGGCGCGCCGATAAACGCCTGGTGGCCAGCGAGGAGAGCCTGCTGATAGTGCCCCCCCCCCCGGCGTCCTGGGCCTGCGGCTACTACAGGCGGCGGCAACCGCCGCCACGCCGGTTGCGTCGGCCCCCGCTCCCTTGCGGGTGCTGCGGGGAGGATGCGACTGGATTGGCGCGGCCAGTGAAGCGGTTCCACCGCAGATGGTGAAGTAGCCTGAAGAGTCTATGGAAGCCTTCAGAGGCGGCGGCGACACGCAGGAGCGCGCGGTGGCGGCGCGTCGGGTTAGGGTTGCGACGCGACGGGGCGGCAGCGGCGCGGCAGGGGGCGTGCGGCGGCGGCAGGGGGCGCGCGGCGGCGGCAGTAAGTCAGCGCAACGGGTGGGAGCGGAAGCGGCGCGGCGGCACGGGGCGATGGCGGCGTTAGAGGAGGACGCGACGGCGGCGCGGGCGAGGAAGTGCTGCGCGGCGGCGGTGGCGGCGGCTTGCCCTAGATCAGGACCTTCAAGATGATACCATATAGACGGGAAAGTTTGCAATACAATAAATGTTTGTATTGAAGGGATGCTGATGCACGTATATATAATATAAAGGAAGGCTTTTACCTCAACTATACAAGACTAAGAGATGGCTATAACTCCAATATACATGCAATACAAAACACATATTCAACACCTGTAAGAATTAGTCTATCATATGAAACTAATAGAAACACCCTCTTCGCTCGCTCACGAAATGGAAGAAACAGGAAACGGCTCAGAAAGCCTGCCAAGTAGAGCCTCCGTGCAAAACAGCAGCTAGTTTGACGCAAAAAGCGTCATATAGGTCAATAGGTGGTCCCGGTTCTTTTATATATAGCTTTTTTCTCAGACACTGCTGTTTATATATAGCTTTTTTTTAGACAAATTTATATATAGCTTATAGCCAGTTTTGTGGCCGCGTCGCTCATGTAGGCCGGCCCAGAAAACACACGGTTCAGCATACATATGTGTACGTTTGTGCTTTTATTTTTATTTTCTTATATGTGTATATTTTGAAATGCAAAAAATACATAAAAATCAAAATTGGTTCATAGATTAAAAAATTGTTCATAAAATTCAAAACAATTCATTCAGTTAAAAGTTTGTTCATCCATTTCTTTTTAAAATGTTCTTCAATACAAACTTTGTTCATCAAGTTAAAAGGATGTTCATCGAATTCAAAAAATATTCATCAAATTCAAAATCTGTTCATCAAATACAAAAATAATGTTCATCGTTATTAAGAAATGCTTATAAAAGATTATTCATAAAAATAAAAAAATGCTCATTCTTTTTGAAGTCGTGAACATTTTGAATTCAAGAACTGATTTTGAAAATTCACAACTTTTTGACATTTTATAACCTTGCTGTAATCCCGAATTATTTTAACATAAAATAAAACAAAAAGGAAATAAAAAGGAAAAGGAAAAGGAAAAGAAACAGGGGGCATCTAGCCCCGCAAATGGGCTGGCCCAAATTGGTGCGCCATGGGAAGGGAGGGTGAGCGCTTGCACGACCCCTGGCGCGCACCACATCATATAAGCAAGCACGCGGTTCAGCATACATACGTGTACGTGGTAGTCTAGATTACTATACGTTGTCCTTTTCTTTCGCTCTTTTATGTTTTGTTTTCTTATTGGGGCGTGCTGCACATCTACGGGCTGATCTTTTTAAAAGATCTACCGAATCCCGAGCCATCCGATTGCATGTCGTGAGCCGTCCAATTTTCTCTTCTCTTGTTTTCTAAAACAACACCTTTGTTGCAAAACTCCATTGCAACAGAATTTTTGTCACAAAAATATCATAGGTCTATTCTTTGTATTCCTGTAACAAGACTTCTGTTGCAAAAATTGAAACAACGCAGACCTCTTCTCTACATGTCTACAACAAGACATTTATTGCAAAAAATCTTCTTCTCTCTATTCCCGCAACAAGACCTTTATTACAAAAAAGACCTCTTCTCTTTATTCCTGCAACAAGACCTTTATTAAAAAAAACCTCTTCTCTGTATTCCTGGAACAAGATCCTTTGCAAAAATTACAACATCTCCGACATCTTCTCTGTATTCCTGTAACAAGACATTTGTTGCAAAAATTCTGTCTAAAGTAATATGCATGACTAAACAAATTTTCACATACTTGAAATAAATTTCATGCATTTGCTAAAAAATAAAGCACGAAGTGAAACAAAAAATAAAAAAAGGGAAATAATAGGCAAATAAAAATGTATGAAAGAAAAGGGAAACCCGAACATCGGGAATAGCCCCGTAAACTAGCTCTGAAGGGAACTCACATATATCTACAACTTAAGGTGAAGAATACATACCCGCTACCCTCGCCACCCCCCCCCCCCCCCCCCCCCCCCCCCCCCCCCCTGCGTGCACGCGCCAAGGGGCACGCGAAAAAAGTTGTATAAGACACCACACAAGATGAAAAAAGGAACCACCTTTTATGAATACATAACACAAAAGTTTTTGGTTGTTGCACCAACAAATAAATGTTCTAGGTGTTTTTCATGACGTTGTCATAAAAATAAAGAAAGTTTTGTCCAATTGAATTTTAACGCCGGAGTTATAGATTCTACTAGCGGGCACATTTTATAACCTAGGTTATTTGCAGATTCTAGTAGAGAAAGGAAGTACTCTCTCCGTCCCATAATATAAGAACGTTTTTCAAAATAACATAGCTTAGAAAATGGTCTTATATTATGGGACGGAAGGAGTAGTTCATAAGAAATTATTGTATAATGTTTAATAAAAATAACTTAAAAAGGCCCTAAAGGAAAATTTTCTAAAGGCCCTGAAATTATCCTATTGCACTATAAATTAATAAAAACCGGCCAGTTTTCTTTGTTTTATTTGTTACAAAAACATGCAAAAATAGAACTAAGAACTAATTAAGGGCCTTTTTCCATTTGAAATGCATGTAATAAAAGCATGGGTAGAGATTTGATAAAGACGACCCTACTAGAATTATTGTTTTAGGTAGACATAATGCTAACAGCAGAAGTTTTTTTTATTTAAATCAAAACTTCGTTCATTAGAAATAACTAGTACATCGTTTGTGAGGATCATTACAATTTCATTGAGAGGCTCCTTAAAACCAATCCGAAGTTGAAGAAAATCTAGCTAATCTAGGAAGTTCATGAGCTACTTTATTTGCCTCTCTATTACAATGTTCGAGTCTAGCCATGACAAAATCACAAGCATAGTGAAAACAATCATTGAAAAATGTTGCCGCTACACCCGCTGATTGTCCTCCGTCCTGCATGGTCTCAATCACCTTCAGATTGTCTGAGTTGATGATTAGGCGATTACACCCCGACCTTTGCACCAATGTTAGGCCAAATTTGAGAGCTAAGGCTTCTGCCATCAGAACATCCACACAATAGTCAATCTTTCCATTTCACTAGTAGAAAAAGGGTCAAATGTGAAGCACATTAGTGCCGGTTTGAATTTGAGCCGGCACTAATGTGTCCATTAGTGCCGGTTCCAACGGCTAGGCGGGCGGACATCATTAGTACCGGTTCGTGGCGAACCTTTAGCACCGGTTCGTGCCACAAACCGGTACTAAAGTGAGTGGTGGCAGGATGTTGTCAGTCCGGGGCCCCTCCAGCACCTTTAGTACCGGGTCGTATCACGAATAGGTACTAAAGGTCGTCCTACATACACCCTTCGTCCACCCGAGCTCGCTCTGTTCTTCCCCTTTCCCCTCTCCTCTCTGTTTTTTTCCTCTTCCTCTCAAGCTCATCACACATTTTGCCCAAAATTTGTCAAGATTTGAAGGCCCTCCATCCATTCAAATGATCACAAAGGTTAGCAACTTTGTCCTTTCATCTCTCATTGCTAGATTAGCTCTTGCAATGCTTTATATAGTGATTGATTTGTGAGTTCAGTAATTTGGGAGGAATTATATATATATATATATGTGTGTGTGTGTGTGTGTGTGTGTGTGTGCGCGCGCGCTAGTATTTGATTTTTATGCAATTTGAGGTCAAAAATAACACTTAGTTTGCATATGTAGGTGTGGTTTAATTAGTGCCTTCTAAATCTCCGTCGTAACCACCGTCGATCGCCCGCAACGTCCCGTCGCCGGCACCACCTTGTGGTGAGCCTCTTGTTCATGAATGTTTTATATAAAAAATTGATGTTTGTGTGATTTGGATATATAGTTACTCGTATAATTATCTTACCCATACGTTGTTTGTTATACATAGTGCCATGGTTTTGATATCCGTCCTCGTCAGCCCTCGTCCGGGTTATGATTCGGATGTGGTATATTCTCTTTTAAAACTATTTGTTGCATTTCGTGTTTATGACAAATTATGCCCATCAAGTTGACATAGATATTTGTATGTAGGAGGTAGTTGAACCGGAAATTCCAACCGACCCTATTGTCGAGAGGTTAAATTTAGTTGAAAGAGAAAACGAAGATTTGAAAGAAAAATTGAAAAGAATTGAGGGGGTTGCCGATGTCGTCGATGATCACAAGATTAAGACGGAGAAAATGCGCTTGAATATTAGAAAGATTAGAAAATATGGCATTCATAGTGAGGCTTGGTATCATTATGCCGTTGGATCAATTGTTACCTTAGTTGCGATCTTGATTGCATTTGTTGTTGCATTTAAATTCTTTAGCTAGAGAGTTATTTGTTTGTTGCATTTAAGTGTTGTATGAACTTTATGTATTGTATTAATTTAGTGCTTTCGGTGCTATGTATTGAAGATGAGCCGGCAATGGATGTACGATGACCGATGCTCTCCCGAGTTCATTAATGGCGTGCATACTTTTCTGCTTGCGGCTGAGGCAAACAAGTGGGCGGATGGTTTTATGCCTTGTCCATGTGCTGGCTGTAAGAATGGTCACAATTACTCTACGTCAAGAACCATTCACGTCCACATGTTTGAGTCTGGTTTCATGCCCCACTATA
The DNA here is from genome assembly GCF_003073215.2 of Triticum urartu. Taxonomy (NCBI): domain Eukaryota; kingdom Viridiplantae; phylum Streptophyta; class Magnoliopsida; order Poales; family Poaceae; genus Triticum; species Triticum urartu. The sequence goes on along the minus strand of NC_053026.1, from coordinate 2,720,223 downwards.
ATGTTTGGACCAAGCACGGAGAAAGAGGGGTTATGATGCAAGACAATGAAGAAGAAGAGGACGACGACCGCTATCCTGGCCATGGGTTCCCTGAATACGATGATACAACAATGAGGGAAGAAGCTGAGCCGGTAATGCGGGAAGAAGCTGAGCCGGCAATGCGGGAAGAAGCTAAAGAAGAGGCATCGGATGAGTCCGTTGATGATCTAGGTCGGGCCATTGCCGATGCAAAGAGAAACTGCGCAAGTGATTTGGAGAAGAAGAAGTTGTAGCGCATGTTAGAGGATCACAAAAAATTGTTGTACCTGAATTGCGTAGGTGACAAGAAAAAGCTGGGCACCACACTGGAATTGCTGCAATGGAAGGCAGAGAATGGTGTATCTGACAAGGGATTTGGAAAGTCACTGGTAATGATAAAGAATATGCTTCCAAAGGACAACGAATTGCCCGAGAGTACGTACGAAGCAAAGAAGGTTGTCTGTCCTCTAGGGTTAGAGGTGCAGAAGATACATGCATGCCCTAATGATTGCATCCTCTACCGCGGTGAGTACGAGGATTTGAACGCTTGCCCGGTATGCAGTGCATTGCGCTATAAGATCAACCGCGATGACCCTGGTGATGTCGAGGGCGAGCGCCCTAGGAAGAAGATTCCTGCCAAGGTGATGTGGTATGCTCCTATAATACCACGGTTGAAACGTTTGTTCCAAAACAAAGAGCATGCCAAGGCGATGCGATGGCACAGAGAAGACCGTAAGAAAGACGGAAAGTTGAGAGTACCCGCTGATGGGTCGCAGTGGAGAAAAATCGAGAGAAAGTATGGGAAGGAGTTTGCAGATGACGCAAGGAACGTATGGTTTGGTCTAAGCGCAGATGGCATTAATCCTTTTGGGGAGCAGAGCAGCAACCATAGCACCTGGCTTGTGACTCTATGTTTGTATAACCTTCCTCCTTGGTTGTGCATGAAGCGGAAGTTCATTATGATGCCAGTGCTCATCCAAGGCCCTAAGCAACCCGGCAACGATATTGATGTGTACCTAAGGCCATTAGTTGAAGAACTCTTACAGCTGTGGAATGGAACAGGTGTACGTGCGTGGGATGAGCACATGGGGGAAGAATTTGACCTAAAGGCGTTGCTGTTCGTGACCATCAATGATTGGCCTGCTCTCAGTAACCTTTCAGGACAGACAAACAAGGGATACCGTGCATGCACGCATTGTTTGGATGATACTGACAGTATATATTTGGCTAATTGTAAGAAGAATGTGTACCTGGGACATCGTTGATTTCTTCCGAGCAGGCATGTTGTAAGAAAGAAAGGCAAACATTTCAAAGGTGAGGCGGATCACCGGACGAAGCCTCGCCACCGTATTGGTGCTGATGTACATTATATGGTCAAGGATTTGAAGGTAGTCTTTGGAAAGGGTCCTGGCGGACAACCTGTTCCGAATGACGCTGACGGACGCGCACCCATGTGGAAGAAGAAATCTATACTTTGAGACCTTCCCTAAAAGACCTAGAGGTCCGCTCCGCAATCGACGTGATGCACATGAAGAAGAATCTTTGCGTGACCCTGCTTGGCTTCTTGGGCGTGTATGGGAAGACAAAAGATACACCTGAGGCACGGGAGGACCAACAACGTATGCACGGAAAAGACGGCATACATCAGGGTCATGCCAGCTACGCTCTCTTACCAAAGAAGAGAAGGAAATCTTTTTTGAATGCCTACTCAGTATTAAGGTACCGTCTGGCTTCTCGTCGAATATAAAGGGAATAATAAACATGGCAGAGAAAAAATTCCAGAACCTAAAGTCTCATGACTGCCATGTGATTATGACGCAACTGCTTCCGGTAGCATTGAGGGGGCTTCTATCGGAAAACGTTCGATTAGCCATTGTGAAGCTATGTGCATTCCTCAATGCAATCTCTCAGAAGGCAATCGATCCATAAATCATAACAAGGTTAGAGAATGATTTGGTGCAATGTCTTGTCAGTTTCGAGTTGGTGTTCCGACCATCCTTCTTCAACATCATGACGCACATCCTAGTTCACCTATGCAAAGAGATTAACGTTTTGGGTCCTGTATTTCTACACAATATGTTCCCCTTTGAGAGGTTCATGGGAGTCTTAAAGAAATATGTTCATAACCGTGCTAGGCCAGAAGGAAGCATCTCCAAGGGCCATGAAAATGAGGAGGTCATTGAGTATTGTATTGACTTTATTCCTAACCTTAAGCCGATTGGTGTTCCTGAATCGCGTCATAAGGGCAGACTAGATGGAAAAGGAATGCTAGGAGGGGATCAAATAATATGTATGGATGGACATTCTCTAACTAAAGCACACTACATAGTTCTACAGAATTCCGCCTTGGTGGCTCCGTATATGGACGAACACAAGAATTTTCTATGCTCTAAACACCCGGAGCGGTCTGATGACTGGATTACATGTGAACAAATCAGGAGTTTCGTCGGCTGGTTGCAGACACGTACCATGCATGACGCCTCTATTGAAGATGACCTGTACTCGCTGTCCCAGTTACCATCTTCGAATATAATGACTTTTAAAGGGTACGAGATAAATGGTAATACATTTTACACGATCGCCCAAGATAAGAAGAGCACCAACCAAAACAGTGGTGTTCGCTTTGATGCAGAAACCAAGACGGGAAAGGAAACATATTATGGTTACATAGAGGAGATATGGGAACTTGACTATGGACGTGGTTTGAAGGTCCCTTTGTTTCGGTGCAAATGGGTCAACATGACACGAGGCGGGGTAACGGAAGACCCGCAGTACGGAATGACAACAGTGGATCTCAACAATCTTGCGTATGCAGACAAACCATTCATCCTAGCTAATGATGTGGCACATGTTTTCTATGTGAAGGATATGTCTACCAAGCCGAGAAAAAGAAAAGATAAGGAAGCGAATGCATCATACGATGAGCCAAAGCGCCACATAGTTATTTCTGGGAAGAGAAACATCATGGGAGTGGATGACAAGACAGACATGTCAGAAGATTATGAAAAGTTTGATGAAATTGCTCCATTCACAGTGAATATTGACCCGAGCATCCAGTTAAATGATGAAGATTTTCCATGGCTACGGCGCAAAGGGACACACGTGAAGAAAAAGTTTCACACCCAAAGATCTGGGATGTGATTGGCTTCACTATCATCACTTTCTTCTGTGTTTCACACCCAGGAGGAAATCTCTGTAATAGTTAGGGTAGTTATGTGTTTTGGCATTTGAAACGCGAAGAAATTTTATGTGCAAACAAATTCTTTCATGCATTTACTGACTTTTTCAGCTAAATGACCCTGAAATTGAAAAGCATTTCAAATGAACTCAGAAAAGGTTGAAAATTGGCATGGTATCATAATTTCACCCACATAGCATGTGCAAAAAGTAGAGAGGGTTACCGCAAAAACTGGATGCACTTCGTGTACAAAATGGACAATCTCTTTCAAAGTATCAGGGTTTCGGACGAAAACTCATCCGTTACAAAGGCATTTCATTTTTTAAATAACCTAAGCATTACCAAATTGAATATAATGATAAAACACACTAATATTAAACATAAGAAAAAAGAATCACTGAAAAATCTATTTTTAAAGTTAAGTTATTCACAAACTAGTGATTCACACAAAATTCAAATAATTCAAAATTTAAACTATTCAAATTTGAAAACTACCGGCACTAACAGAAAGTTTGTAATTTTTTGTACCTAAAGCAAAAATATTCATAAAGAAACACAAAATATAGCAAAAACAACTAAAAATAAATAAAACAAAATAAATAAAGCAGAAAAGAAAAAACTAAATGAAAAAAAATCCCACCTACTGGGCCACAGCGGCCTGCATACGACTAGAAACCCAAATTCTAGTTGGGCCAGGATGCAGGCCCGCTAGCCCAGTAGGCCCAACAGGGCATCACAGCAGAGGTAGGCACAGAAGGCCTGCTTTAGAGAGGAGCTCGAGACAGCAGCGAAGGCGGGGCTTATAAGCAGGTGCGAGTGCCCCTCGGCTAGCGAGGTGGGACTAAACTTCTGCGCCCCTCGCCTGGCAGTGCACACCCTTTAATACCGGGTCGTGACTCCAACCGGTACTAAAGGTGGGTTCTATATAAGAAAACACCAAAAAAATTCAGTTTCTCATCTCTCCCTCTGCTTCTTTCTCCTCTACCCCGTCACCGCCGCCCCTCGTCGCCGCCCGGCCCGTCGCCGTCCCCGTCGCCGCGCCGCGCCCCGTCCTCCCGTCATCCCCGCCCGGCCCGCCCCCGTCCCCGTCCCCGTCGCCGCGCCCCGCCCCGTCCTCCCGTCGTCCCCGCCCGGCCCGCCCCCGTCCCCGTCGCTGCGCCCCGCCCCGTCCTCCCGTCGTCCCCGCCCGGCCCGTCCCCGTCCCCGTCGTCACCGCCCGTCTCCGTCCCCGTCGCCGCCCCCCGTCGCCGCGCCTCGCCGGTGAGCTCCTGCCCCGGCCGCCATGTCCACACACACACACACACATTGTTATAGAAATGTTAGCAATTTTTCTATTTTTTAGTTATAGAAATATTAGAAATGTTAGTTATATAGAAATGTTTTTTAGTTATAGAAATATTAGAAATGTTAGTTATATAGAAATATTAGAAATGTTAGTTATATAGAAATGTTAGTTATATTAGAAATGTTAGTTATATATAAATGTTTTTTAGTTATAGAAATATTAGAAATGTTAGTTTTAGTTATAGAAATATTAGAAATGTTAGTTTTAGTTATAAAATTTAGAATTTGCATATATGAAATCACAATCCATCATTTAAAAAATGTTACTTTACTTTTGTGGCATATAGTATTTGTTGTCGACGATGCCCAGCCCGCGTCCTCGCCGTTGACCAGTTCGCGACGACGTCCTGCTTCAGAGGACCCATGTCCGGGACTGGGCTCTGCCGGGCTGGCACTAGGAGGTGCTACCTTCAGGGGCGCGACACTTGGTGAGGAACCCGGCCCCGGGTCCCGTCGTCGACCCTGATCTCCTTTGGTGGCGTTCGCGTGGGCCACTTCCGGTGCGGAGGGAGCTGGCCACGCCGGAGGTGGTACGTCGCCGTGTCAGGGAGGAGGACGAGCACGTCCATCGCTACATGGCTGCTATGGACGTCAGGTTCTCCAATACCTGGCAGGTTCTTTCAGGAGATCACCCGAGCTATGATCCAGTGATGGTTCCTTCACTTTGGTTGTCCACCACCCGCGCCTCAGGAACTGCGAGTGGCCTAGATTACTCTCTAGTATTCGATCTTTATTAGCTAGCTAGCTAGCTAGTGATGTATTCGATATATAATATTCGAGATGATTTATTCGAGATTATATATATTATTCGAGACGATGTATTCGAGATTATATCTATTATTCGAGATGACGTATTTGAGATTATATTCAATGATGCTTATTATGTACTATGATTGATTCAGCTTTTCCTTATTAATTGATTGCATCCATGCATCTTAATTTGAATATATTTCTTTTGGATTAGTTAAATAAAACCTATGGCGGACAATACCGGCAGAGAGAGAGAAGAGGCCCTGTTCAATATCATACGCAATCCTCGCGGGCCAGATGATGATCAGAATGAAGAAGATTATGACGGCTCCGAATATCTAAACAACACCGGGGAGGGTGATATGATATTCGATCGCGACGACCGAATTGATGAAGTCATGAACTATGAACATGACGAAGAAAATGTTGATCTTGAAACAACAAAGACCGGCGAGGTATATTTATATAAGTAGGCATCTTGTGATCATCACATGTTTTAAATGACTTGAAGATATATATTAACGAATCGATCTTTCTTCTTTCAGCCATCCGGATCGAGCAAATCTTCAGGCAGCAGGACAGTACGAGGCCCGAACAAAAAGTTGAAGGAGGGCATAAAGTACAATATCGAGGCCATCAAACCTAATGGCGAACCTTTAGCACCTAAGAAGATTGCCGACAAGTTCATTCGTCAGTGCGGAGTTCTTGTGAAGGACCAACTCCCGATCTCCCTTCAAGAATGGAGAGAGCCAGCAAAGCCACGTCCAGATCTCACTTCTGTCGACGACAGACAAAAACTTCTGCTTTGGGAAATGCTCATGGAACATTTCACCCTACCAGATCATTTCACAGATGCAGATGTGGAGAAAGTCAAGGACGCTGCTCTTAGGAAGATGGCGGTTGCATTCAACAACCACAAGAATCGTGTATGGGACCAGTACGTCAAGGAAGGAAAGAAGACTCCAGTATTCAAGGGAACACTAGAGAAACAAAGTGCTCATTGGGACGATTTCGTGAAATTCAAGGAATTGGAATTATCTAAGGAACGGTCGAGAATAAACAACGCCAATGCCGTAGAAAAAGATAAGTTCCATAAGCTGGGGCTAGGTGGCTACGCGGTGGCAATGCCTAAGTGGGATAAGTTTGAGAAAGAGATGTAGGATGCAGGTGTCACTCCAGAAACATTGAGCTGGCCCTCCAGGTGCAAGACTTGGTTCTATGCACATGGGGGGAGTTGGACCCAAAGACAGGCAAAGTTTTGAAGAAGGCATGTCTGGACGGAGCCGAAGATAAGCTACTTGTTGCAATAGAAGAGGCTCGATCGGGGGTGTTCCAGCCCAACAGAGAGAACGACGAGCTTACGCGTGCCCTGGGAAATCCTGAACACCCGGGAAGAACACAAGGCAAGGGCGTTATTCCGTGGTATGAGGGGTTTTCGGACTGGAACGCCGACTACAGAACCCGTGCGAGAAAGAAGATTGCGGAGGAGAAGAAGAGGAAGATGGAGGAGGAGCAGAGGAAGCTGGACTATGAATGCCTTCAAGGCCTAGAATCAGCGCACGCGGACTTGGCAGTCAAATTCCAGCGGCAGCAGGAGCAGATCGACTCACTTTGCCAGCAAAGGGGGTCTCAGCAGTTGCAGCAGCTAGTGGATGATACAACATTGTATAGCACCATCCCATCCATGCCGAGAAGCAGCGTGGGTTCCGCCCCGGGTGACGCAATGCTAGATAGATACCCCATGGATGACATCATGGAGAACACTAACTACGAGCTACACTTCAAAATGAAGAACATATCCATGAAGGTGGCGGACGTCGTTGCTTTTACAAATCCCCCCGAGGCAACCTTCCATTGCAACCTGATTCCAGCGGGCTATGCTCATGTCTTGGTTGATGAGGTGGTGGACCAATATTCGGGGCTAGAGCTTGACATTCCTGGAGGTGACGAGGAGCACACACTAGGAGAGGCCAAACATCGTGTCTTCCTATGGAGAAAGGATTGCATCATCTTTCGAAGGCTACCGACACCGCGTTAGCTGACTCCTCGTCGAAGTCCGCCACCGAGTCAGCAGACTCCCGCTCCTCCAAGTCCACCAACGCGTCAGGCCACTCCTCCTCCTCCTAGTCTGGCAAAGCGTCAGGCCACTCCTCCTCCTCCTAGTCCGGCAAAGCGTCAGGCCACTCCTCCTCCAAGTCCGACACAGCGTCGGACCACTCCTCCTCCAAGTCCGGCAAAGCGTCAGGCCACTCCTCCTCCAAGTCCGGCACAGCTTCAGGCCACTCCTCCTCCTCCAACTCAGCCACGTCAGCCGTCTCCGCCGCCTCAGAAATCACGGAAGAGAGCCGCCGCATCTATGGTGTGTAGCGGTACAAGTCGAGGTAGTACTGGAGGTACATGCGAAGGCAAGCGATTTCAATATGGTCCAAGCAGCCTCGCGCCTCTTCCGCAGAGGCCTTACGACAAGTCCGAGGAGGAAAACACAACCATATCGAAGGCCGAGGTGGAAGCCCATTTTGCACCGAAACCGCCACCGCCACCAAGGGAGAAAGTGCCTGAGGAAAAGATTGGCCACTTCATTCGTATGGCTAGAGCACCAGCTCCCAAGCCTGTTGACACAGACTATGAGCGCCACCTCAGGAAGTTAAATCGAGCACATCTACAGAAAGAGGTGAGCTTGAGCTCGAGCAAATCAGCTGGCAAAAGGAGCGGTAAAACCGTTCCCCAGCTAGGAGAACAGGCGGCGCAATCAACCCCCCCGCTTGTTGTGCCAACAACACATGAGAGTAGGCGTGCCCAATATTATTGTGGGCAAACCGTTTACGTTCCCGAGCTGGGCGATGTGGTAATAACCGAGGAGCATATAAGGCAGGCTGAAATCCTCAAGATCACTGTTGGACAACTCCTCTACATCGAGTCCATGCCTCCGCTTAGAGAGGAGGAAATAAAACGGAAATATGTCCGGGGCCAACCTTTGGCCGAGCCAGACAAGGTCAAGAAGCTCCCAACAAGAATGTATGAATTGCATCAATGGTACATGGACATTACTAAGATTTTCAATCGAGAGTCCCTCATGGTGAATATCAAGAAGGATCATTACTACCATGAGAAAGCTGTGTCTGTTGAGTATTCAGAACTATTTCAGTTATACAATCAAGATGCACTCGACAAATCTATCGTAAGTTGCTATTGTCTGTAAGTGATTTCTTTCTGTAATTTAAGTCTCAAGCTAGTTGTAGTGATCATTTTGATCAATCATTACCTGTAATTATCCTCACTATATTCTTTTCTATGGTATTATGCAGGATGAAGATGTATGAAATGAAAAAAGGTGGACGCTATGGCATTGGGTTCATTAACCCAAATACCATTAATGAATACACATGGAAATTAGATCCATATTATGAAAAAAGTGTAGAGGAAAGCATGCTAGAGTTCTTCAAGCGCCTCAATACCAATGAAGATATACTACTTCCTTACAACTTCGAGTGAGTCACACTGTCTTGTACTACAAATTCTGTTTTTGCCTACTAGCTAGCTACATGTTTTTGCTTACATATGCCCGCTTAATTAAGACATGCAAACGTGTGTGCATGCAAATTTCACTGGATCTTGTTAGTCATTAAAGTTGATGAAGGAACAGTTGAAATACTGGACTCACTACTTAAAAAAGAAAGTGACTACACCATCTTGTTTGGGATAGTCAACAGGTAATTTCAATCATTATTAACTATATCTCGGCCTATTTAGTTCGCCATTTCTTGATATGAACTATTTAATAACCCCTTTATTCATTTTCTTTGTCGGCGGGCAGGGCTTGGGCAAAGTTCATCAGCGTCACTACAGGCCAATGGAAACAAAGCTGAAATGGTATCGACCCAAGGTAAGTAATTAAGTAGTACTAGCTAGCTAGGTGTCATCGCTTTAATTATCATGCTTGATTAATTATTATCTGATCAAATTCCATTCTCGTAAAGGCCCTGAAGCAGGCGCTGGGGAATAATCTGTGTGCATACTACGTTTGCGAGAACATTCGCATGATGGCGTCCGAAAGGAGCAGATCTCAAAGACAGGAGTGGGTACGTCCGTCAGAACACTATTCACAATTTTTACACCATTATCGATATCTAGTCACACAACTAATACACATGCATATTGATCTCCTTCTTAACAGTTCAGAGAGGTGCGGGAGCAGCTCCTAGTAGAGGAGCGCATAGAAGCAATTCAAGAGGAAATAGCGGGATTTTTGCTCGACCAGGTCATAGATCCCAAAGGAGAATACTATTACCCGCTACCGCCCCCATGAACCACTTCCAATTGTCATCGTGCTCCGAAGGCACCAATTAGGCTAATGTCACTGGCTCCGAAGGCACCAATTAGGAGAAATTGTATATAGCTAGCTAAATGTATATATATATATACATGTGTGTATATATGTGTGAATTAATTAATGGTGGTTGTGAGACATTCGATGATATATATATATATATATGATCGGTTCTACTAGAAATTCTATTTATATATATGCATAACGTGTACAATATGTAGTATCGTAAAATACCAGCAAACGAAAAAGAATTAAATGGAAAACACAAAACTAAATGAAAAAGAAATCATAAACCCAAAACCCCCAACCTTTTAATACCGGTTGGTGTTACCAACCGGTACTAAAGGGCTCCCTGCCCCGAGAGCTGGCCCATGCCACGTGGTTGCCCTTTAGCACCGGTTCGTGCTAAACCGATACTAAAGGGGGGGGGGCTTTAGTGCCCACACTTTAGTGCCGGTTACCGAACCAGCACTAAAGGGCCTTACGAACTGGTGCTATTGCCCGGTTCTGCACTAGTGTTTCCTTCTGCAATATACCTACTTTTGTCGTCTCTCAAGACTGCCCCCATCGTATCCTTCAACATGTCATGCTGAAAAGAGGCGTCAACATTAAGTTTCACAAAACCACTAGGAGGACAGTACCAACCCCCCTCTCATGGATGCCTTTGAAGATGATGCATTTACAAAGTTGGATGTGAGGGCTATGATCCTCATTGATATCTGAGTTGCATTCTGAGTTAATTCCTTGTGCACTAATTTCCATCTTTCCCACCATAGATGCCAAGCTGAAATAGCTATCATTTCTCATACATTTTGGTACCCCATAATACTCAAATCTTGGTTTGGAAGAAGAAGAGGGTATTCCAATAATATCGCCTCTCCAACACGATCAACCTCGGAAGCTTTATCAATAATCTAATCCATACCTAGCCTCTTCCAAACCTCCTTTGCTTTACTACAGAGGAAAAGCATGTGTTTCGTGTCTTCAAAACCCTGAGAGCAAGTAGGGCAAAAGGGCAAGACCTGCATGTGTCTATTAGCTAGTGTGACTCGACATGGGAGAGTGCCATGTAACATATGCCATATAATGTTTTTGACCTTTGTCAGACAAGATAACTTCCATATCTGAGACCATATAGGGTTAGGTGTGGCTCGCCCCATCCCATTAGAATGTTTTAGTTTACTCCCATGCTGATCATTCCACTCCACAGAGTAAGCAAACCGTACCGAGAACATACCATTTTTTGTATAACTCCAGGCAATGAAATCTGGCATATCATGTTGCAAAAGTGGGATCCAAAGAATCCGTTGTGCGTCAGTGGGCCACATAGTTTGTCTAATCAGACCCTCATCCCAATTATTGGAGGCATGGTCAATCGGGTCAACAACTTTCGATAACAATTGTCCGCCCTTAGGGGTGACAATCTTCCAAGTGGCATGAAGGAAATATGCCCTAGAGGCAATAATAAAGTTGTTATTTATATTTCCTTATATCATAATAAATGCTTATTATTCATGCTAGAATTGTATTAACCAGAAACTTAGTACATGTGTGAATACATAGACAAACAGAGTGTCACTAGTATGCCTCTACTTGACTAGCTCGTTGAATCAAAGATGGTTAAGTTTCCTAGCCATAGACTGTTGGGGAACGTAGTAATTTCAAAAAAATTACTACACACACGCAAGATCATGGTGATGCATAGCAACGAGAGGGGAGAGTGTTGTCTACGTACCCTCGTAGACCGAAAGCGGAAGCGTTAGCACAACGCGGTTGATGTAGTCGTACGTCTTCACGATCCGACCGATCAAGTACCGAACGCACGGCACCTCCGAGTTCAGCACATGTTCAGCCCGATGACGTCCCTCGAACTCTGATCCAGCCGAGTGTTGAGGAAGAGTTTCGTCAGCACGACGGCGTGGTGACGATGATGATGTTCTGCCGACGCAGGGCTTCGCCTAAGCACCGCTGTAGTATTATCGAGGTGGACTATGGTGGAGGGGGGTACCGCAGACGGCTAAAAGATCAAACGATAAATTGTTGTGTCTCTGGGGTGCCCCCTGCTCCCGTATATAAAGGAGCAAGGGGGGTGCGGCTGGCCTAGAGAGAGGGCGAGCCCAGAGGAGTCCTACTCCTACTGGGAGTAGGACTCCTCCCTTTTCCTTGTTGGACTAGGAGAGAGAGGGGAAAGAGGTGGAGGAGAAGAAGGAAGGGGGGGGGCGCCACCCCCCTCTCCTTGTCCTATTCGGACTAGGGGGAGCGGGTGCGGCCCTTGCCCTGGCCACCTCTCCTCTCTTCCACCAAGGCCCACTAAGGCCCATTAAGTCCCCGGGGGGTTCCGGTAACCTCCCGGTACTCCAGTAAAATCCCGATTTCACCCGGAACACTTCTGATATCCAAAATTAGGCTTCCAATATATCAATATTCATGTCTCGACCATTTAGAGACTCCTCGTCATGTCCGTGATCACATCCGGGACTCCGAACAACCTTTGGTACATCAAAACATATAAACTCATAATATAACTGTCATCAAAACGTTAAGCATGCGGACCCTACGGGTTCGAGAACTATGTAGACATGACCGAGACACGTCTCCGGTCAATAACCAATAGCGGACCTGGATGCTCATATTGGCTCCCACATATTCTACGAAGATCTTTATCGGTTAGACCGCATAACAACATACATTGTTCCCTTTGTCATCGGTATGTTACTTGCCCGAGATTCGATTGTCGATATCTCAATACCTAGTTCAATCTCGTTACCGACAAGTCTCTTTACTCGTTCTGTAATACATCATACCACAACTAACTCATTAGTTGCAATGCTTGCAAGGCTTAAGTGATGTGCATTACCGAGAGGGCCCAGAGATACCTCTTCGACATTTGGAGTGACAAATCCTAATCTTGAAATACGCCAACCCAACAATTACCTTCTGAGACACCTGTAGAGCACCTTTATAATCACCCAGTTACGTTGTGACGTTTGGTAGCACACAAAGTGTTCCTCCGGTAAACGGGAGTTGCATAATCTCATAGTCATAGGAACATGTATAAGTCATGAAGAAAGCAATAGCAACATACTAAACGATCGGGTGCTAAGCTAGCGGAATGGGTCAGGTTAATCACATCATTCTCCCGTTAATCAAATGACAACCCATGTCAATGGCTAGGAAACTTAACCATCTTTGATCAATGAGCTAGTCAAGTAGAGGCATACTAGTGACACTCTATTTGTCTATGTATTCACACATGTATTATGTTTCCGGTTAATAAAATTCTAGCATGAATGATAAACATTTATCATGATATAAGGAAATAAATAATAACTTTATTATGGCCTCCAGGGCATATTTCCTTCAGTTTCCCACTTGCACTAGAGTCAATAATCTAGATTACACAGTAATGATTCTAACACCCATGGAGCCTTGGGCCTGCAACATTCAGATCTGTATGTATCTTGGAAATTTCTATGTCTCCCACCTGGACTAAATCCCGGATGGAATTGAAGCGTCTCTTGATGTGCTTGGTTCTCTTGTGAAATCTAGATTCCTTCGCCAAGGCAATTGCACCAGTATTGTCACAAAAGATTTTCATTGGACCTGATGCACTAGGTATGACACCTAGATCGGATATGAACTTCTTCATCCAGACTCCTTCATTTGCTGCTTCCGAAGCAGCTATGTACTCCGCTTCACACGTAGATCCCGCCATGATGCTTTGTTTAGAACTGCACCAACTGACAGCTCCACCGTTCAATGTAAACACGTATCCGGTTGCGATTTAGAATCGTCCAAATCAGTGTCAAGGCTTGCATCAACGTAACCATTTACGATGAGCTCTTTTTCACCTCCATAAATGAGAAACATATCCTAGTCCTTTTCAGGTATTTCAGGATGTTCTTGACCACTGTCCAGTAATCCACTCCTGGATTACTTTGGTACCTCCCTGCTAGACTTATAGCAAGGCACACATCAGGTCTGGTACACAGCATTGCATACATGGTAGAACCTATGGATGAAGCATAGGGAACATCTTTCATTTTCTCTCTATCTTCTGCAGTGGTCGAGCATTGAGTCTTACTCAACTTCACACCTTGTAACACAGGCAAGAACCCTTTCTTTGCTTGATCCATTTTGAACTTCTTCAAAACTTTGTCAAGGTATGTGCTTTGTGAAAGTCCAATTAAGCGTCTTGATCTATCTCTATAGATCTTGATGCCCAATATATAAGCAGCTTCACCGAGGTCTTTCATTGAAAAACTCTTATTCAAGTATCCCTTTATGCTATCCAGAAATTCTATATCATTTCCAATCAACAATATGTCATCCACATATAATATCAGAAATGCTACAGAGCTCCCACTCACTTTCTTGTAAATACAGGCTTCTCCAAAAGTCCGTACAAACCCAAATGCTTTGATCACACTATCAAAGCGTTTATTCCAACTCCGAGAGGCTTGCACCAGTCCATAAATGGATCGCTGGAGCTTGCACACTTTGTTAGCTCCCTTTGGATCGACAAAACCTTTCGGTTGCATCATATACAACTCTTCTTCCAGAAATCCATTCAGGAATGCAGTTTTAACATCCATTTGCCAAATTTCATAATCATAAAATGCGGTAATTGCTAACACGATTAGGATAGACTTAAGCATTGCTACGGGTGAGAAGGTCTCATCGTAGTCAATCCCTTGAACTTATCGAAAACCTTTCGCAACAAGTTAAGCTTTATAGACAGTAATATTACCGTCAGCGTCAGTCTTCTTCTTGAAGATCCATTTATTCTCAATTTCTTGCCGATCATCGGGCAAGTCAACCAAAGTCCACACTTTGTTCTCATACATGGATCCCATCTCAAATTTCATGGCTTCAAGCCATTTTGCGGAATCTGGGCTCACCATCACTTCTTCATAATTCGTAGGTTCATCATGGTCTAGTAACATAACTTACAGAACAGGATTACCGTACCACTCTGGTGCGCATCTTACTATGGTTGACCTATGAGGTTCAGTAACAACTTGAACAGAAGTTTCATGATCATCATCATTAACTTCCTCACTAATTGTTGTAGGTGTCGCAGAAACCGGTTTCTGTGATGAACTACTTTCCAATAAGGGAGCAGGTACAGTTACCTCATCAAGTTCTACTTTCCTCCCACTCACTTCTTTCGAGAGAAACTCCTTCTCTAGAAAAACTCCGAATTTAGCAACAAAAGTCTTGCCTTCGGATCTGTGATAGAAGGTGTACCCAACAGTCTCCTTTGGGTATCCCATAAAGACACATTTCTCTGATTTGGGTTCGAGCTTATCAGGTTGAAGCTTTTTTCACATAAGCATCGCAGCCCCAAACTTTCAGAAACGACAACTTTGGTTTCTTGCCAAACCACAGTTCATAAGGCGTCGTCTGAACGGATTCCGATGGTGCCCTATTTAACGTGAATGCGGCCGTCTCTAAAGCATAACCCCCCAAATGATAGCGGTAAATCAGTAAGAGACATCATAGATCGCACCATATCTAGTAAAGTATGATTACGACATTCGAACACACCATTACGCTGTGGTGTTCCGGATGGCGTGAGTTGCGAAACTATTCTGCATTATTTCAAATGAAGACCAAACTCATAACTCTATATTCTCCTCCACGATCAGATCGTAGAAATTTTATTTTCTTGTTACGATGATTTTCAACTTCACTCTGAAATTCTTTGAACTTTTCAAATGTTTCAGACTTATGTTTCATTAGGTAGATATACCCATATCTGCTTAAATCATCTGTGAAGGTGAGAAAATAACGATATCCGCCACGAGCCTCAACATTCATCGGACCACATACATCTGCATGTATGATTTCCAACAAACCTGTTGCCCTCTCCATAGTACCGGAGAACGACATTTTAGTCATCTTGCCCATGAGGCACGGTTCGCAAGTACCAAGTGATTCATAATCAAGTGGTTCCAAAAGTCAATCAGTATGGAGTTTCTTCATGCGCTTTATACCGATATGACCTAAACGGTAGTGCCACAAATAAGTTGCACTATCATTGTCAACTCTGCATCTTTTGGCTTCAATATTATGAATATGTGTATCACTACTATCGAGATTCAACAAAAATAGACCACTCTTCAAGGGTGCATGACCATAAAAGATATTACTCATATAAATAGAACAACCATTATTCTCTGATTTAAATGAATAACCGTCTCGCATCAAACAAGATCCAAATATAATGTTCATGCTCAACGCTGGCACCAAATGACAATTATTATTTAGGTCTAATACTAATCCCGGAGGTAGATGTAGAGGTAGTGTGCCGACCGCGATCACATCGACTTTGGAACCATTTCCCACGCGCATCGTCACCTCGTCCTTAGCCAATCTTCGCTCAATCCGTAGCCCCTATTTCGAGTTGCAAATATTAGCAACAGAACCAGTATCAAATACCAGGTGCTACTGCGAGCATTACTAAGGTACACATCAATAACATGTCTATCACATATACCTTTGTTCACCTTGCCATTCTTCTTATCCGCCAAATACTTGGGGCAGTTCCGCTTCCAGTGACCAGTCTGCTTGTAGTAGAAGCACTCAGCCTCAGGCTTAGGTCCATACTTGGGTTTCTTCTCCTGAGCAGCAACTTGCTTGCTGTTCTTCTTGAAGTTCCCCTTCTTCTTCCCTTTGCCCTTTTTCTTGAAACTGGTGATCTTATTGACCATCAACACTTGATGCTCCTTCTTGATTTCTACCTCCGCATCCTTTAGCACTGCGAAGAGCTCGGGAATTGTCTTATCCATCCCTTGCATATTATAGTTCATCACGAAGCTCTTGTATCTTGGTGGCAGTGATTGGAGAATTCTGTCAATGACGCTATCATCCAGAAGATTAACTCCCAGTTGAATCAAGTGATTGCAGTACCCAGACATCTTGAGTATATGCTCACTGACAGAACTATTCTCCTCCATCTTACAGCTATAGAACTTATTGGAGACTTCATATCTCTCAATCCGGGCATTTGCTTGAAATATTAACTTCAACTCCTGGAACATCTCATATGCTCCATGACGTTCAAAACGTCATTGAAGTCCCGGTTCTAAGCCGTAAAGCATGGCACACTGAACTATCGAGTAGTCATCAACATGTGACTGCCAGGCATTCACAATGTCTGCAGTTGCTGGCGCAGGTGGTACACCTAGCGGTGCTTCCAGGACGTAATTCTTATGTGCAGCAATGAGGATAATCCTCAAGTTACGGACCTAGTCCGTGTAATTTCTACCATCATCTTTCAACTTTGCTTTCTCAAGGAACGCATTAAAGTTCAACGAAACAACAGCACAGGCCATCTATCTACAACCAACATAGACAAGCAAGATATTATCAGGTACTAAGTTCATGATAAATTTAAGTTCAATTAATCATATTACATAAGAACTCCCACTTAGATAGACATCCCTCTAATCCTCTAAGTGATCACGTGATCCATATCAACTAAACCATGTCCGATCATCACGTGAGATGGAGTAGTTTCAATGGTGAACATCACCATGTTGATCATTTCTACTATATGATTGACGCTCGACCTTTCGATCTCCATGTTCCGAGGCCATATATGTTATATGCTAGGCTCGTCAAGTTTAACCTGAGTATTCCGTGTGTGCAACTGTTTTGCACCCGTTGTATTTGAACATAGAGCCTATTACACCCGATCATCACGTGGTGTCTCAGCACAAAGAACTTTCGCAACGGCGCATACTCAGGAAGAACACTTTATACTTTGATAATTTAGTGAGGGATCATCTTATAATGCTACCGTCAATCAAAGCAAGATAAGATCCATAAAAGATAAACATCACATGCAATCAATATAAGTGATATGATATGGCCATCATCATCTTGTGCTTGTGATCTCCATCTCTGAAGCACAGCCATGATTACCATCGTCACCGGCGCGACACGTTGATCTCCATCGTAGCATCATTGTCGTCTCGCCAATCTTACGCTTCTACGACTATCGCTACTGCTTAGTGATGAAGTAAAGCATTACAGGGCGATTGCATTGCATACAATAAAGCGACAACTATATGACTCCTGCCAGTTGCCGATAACTCGGTTACAAAACATGATCATCTCATACAATAAAATTTAGCATCATGTCTTGACCATATCACATCACAACATGCCCTGCAAAAACAAGTTAGACGTCCTCTACTTTGTTGTCGCAAATTTTACGTGGCTGCTACGGGCTTAGCAAGAACCGTTCTTACCTACGCATCAAAACCACAACGATAGTTTGTCAAGTTGGTGTTGTTTTAACCTTCGCAAGGACCGGGCGTAGCCACACTCGGTTCAACTAAAGTTGGAGAAACTGACACCTGCCAGCCACCTGTGTGCAAAGCACGTCAGTAGAACCAGTCTCACGTAAGCGTACGCGTAATGTCGGTCTGGGCCGCTTCATCCAACAATACCGCCAAACCAAAGTATGACATGCTGGTAAGTAGTATGACTTATATCACCCACAACTCACTTGTGTTCTACTCGTGCATATGACATCTACGCATAAAACCTGGCTCGGATGCCACTGTTGGGGAACGTAGTAATTTCAAAAAATTTCCTACGCACACGCAAGATCATGGTGATGCATAGCAACGAGAGGGGAGAGTGTTGTCTACGTACCCTCTTAGACCGAAAGCGGAAGCGTTAGCACAACATGGTTGATGTAGTCGTACGTCTTCACGATCCGACCGATCAAGTACCGAATGCACGTCACCTCCGAGTTCAGCACACGTTCAGCCCGATGACGTCCCTCGAACTCCGATCCAGCCGAGTGTTGAGGAAGAGTTTCGTCAGCACGACGGCGTGGTGACGATGATGATGTTCTACCGACGCAGGGCTTCGCCTAAGCACCGCTATAGTATTATCGAGGTGGACTATGGTGGAGGGGGGCACCGCACACGGCTAAAAGATCAAACGATCAATTGTTGTGTCTCTGGGGTGCCCCTGCCCCCGTATATAAAGGAGCAAGGGGGGTTGCGGCCGGCCTAGAGAGAGGGCGCGCCAGGAGGAGTCCTACTCCTATCGGGAGTAGGACCCCCCTTTTCCTTGTTGGACTAGGAGAGTGAGGGGAAAGAGGTGGAGGGAAGAAGGAAGGGGGGCGTCGCCCCCTCTCCTTGTCCTATTCGGACTAGGGGGGAGGGGGCGCGGCCCTTGCCCTGGCCGCCTCTCGTCTCTTCCACCAAGGCCCACTAAGGCCCATTAAGTCCCCGGGGGGGTCCGGTAACCTCCCGGTACTCCGGTAAAATCCCGATTTCACCTGGAACACTTCCGATATCCAAACATAGGCTTCCAATATATCAATCTTCATGTCTCGACCATTTCGAGACTCCTCGTCATGTCCATGATCACATCCGGGACTCCGAACAACCTTCGGTACATCAAAACATATAAACTCATAATATAACTGTCATCGAAACGTTAAGCGTGTGGACCCTACGTGTTCGAGAACTATGTAGACATGACCGAGACACGTCTCCGTTCAATAACCAACAGCGGAACCTGGATGCTCATATTGGCTCCCACATATTCTATGAAGATCTTTATCGGTCAGACCGCATAACAACATATGTTGTTCCCTTTGTCATCGGTATGTTACTTACCCGAGATTCGATCATCGGTATCTCAATACCTAGTTCAGTCTTGTTACTGGCAAGTCTCTTTACTCGTTCCATAATACATCATCCCCCAACTAACTCATTAGTTGCAATGCTTGCAAGGCTTAAGTGATGTGCATTACCGAGAGGGCCCAGAGATACCTCTCCGACATTCAGAGTGACAAATCCTAATCTCGAAATACGCCAACCCAACAAGTACCTTCGGAGACACCTGTAGAGCACCTTTATAATCACCTAGTTACGTTGTGACGTTTGGTAGCACACAAAGTGTTCCTCCGGTAAACGGGAGTTGCATAATATCATAGTCATAGGAACATGTATAAGTCATGAAGAAAGCAATAGCAACATACTAAATGATTGGGTGCTAAGCTAGCGGAATGGGTCAGGTCAATCACATCATTCTCCTAATGATGTGATCCCGTTAATCAAATGACAACCCATGTCAATGGCTAGGAAACTTAACCATCTTTGATCAACGAGCTAGTCAAGTAGAGGCATACTAGTGACACTCTGTTTGTCTATGTATTCACACATGTATTATGTTTCCGGTTAATACAATTCTAGCATGAATAATAAACATTTATCATGATATAAGGAAATAAATAATAACTTTATTATTGCCTCTAGGACATATTTCCTTCATAGACATGAGTTTTCATTTGATTAACGGGATCACATCATTAGAGAATGATGTGATTGACTTGGCCCATTCCTTTGGCTTTGCACTTGATCGTTTAGTATATTCCTATTGCTTTCTTCATGCCTTATACATGTTCCTATGACTATGAGATTATGCAACTCCCGAATACTGGAGGAACACTTTGTGTGCTACCAAACGTCACAACGTAACTGGGTGATTATAAAGGTGCTCTACAGGTGTCTCCGATGGTACTTGTTGAGTTGGCATAGATCAAGATTAGGATTTGTCACTCCGATCGTCGGAAAGGTATCTCTGGGCTGTCTCGGTAATGCACATCACTATAAGCCTTGCAAGCAATGTGACTAATGAGTTAGTTGCGGCATGATGTATTACGGAACGAGTAAAGAGACTTGCCGGTAACGAGATTGAACTAGGTATTGAGATACAGACGATCGAATCTCGGGCAAGTAACATACCGATGACAAAGGGAACAATGTATGTTGTTATGCGGTTTGACCGATAAAGTTTTTCTTAGAATATGTGGGAGCCAATATGAACATCTAGGTTCTGCTATTGGTTATTGGCCGGAGATGTGTCTCGTTCATGTCTACATAGTTCTCGAACCCGTAGGGTCCACACGCTTAATGTTCGGTGACGATCGGTATTATGAGTTTATGTGTTTTGATGTACTGAAGATAGTTCGGAGTCCCGGATGTGATCACGGACATGTCAAGGAGTCTCGAAATGGTCGAGACATAAAAATTCATATATTGGACGACTATATTCGGACACCGGAAGTGTTCCGGGGGTTACTGGATAATTATCGGAGTGCCGGGGGGTTATCGGAACCCCGGGGGAACTAATGGGCCTACATGGGCCTTGTGAGAGAGAGAGGAGGGGGCCTAGGGCTGGCCGCGGCCCCTCCCCTTGGGAGTCCGAATTGTACAAGGAGGGGGGCGCCCCCTCTTTCCTCCCTCTCTCCCTCTCTTTCATTTCCCCTTCCCCCTTCCTAGTTGGACTAGGAAAGGGGAAGTCCTCCTCTGACTCCCCCCTCTCCTTGGCATGCCCCAAGGACGGCCGACCTTCCCCCTTGCTCCTTTATATATGGGGGCAGGGGGGCACCCTAGAACACACAAGTTGATTGTTTCCAGCCGTGTGCGGTGCCCCCTCCACCATATGCCACCTCGGTCATATCGCCGTACTGCTTAGGCGAAGCCCTGCGCTGGTAGCTTCATCATCACCATCATCACGCCGTCATGCTGACGAAGCTCTCCTTCGACACTCTGCTGGATCGTGAGTTCATGGGACGTCACCGAGCTGAACGTGTGCAGATCGCGGAGGTGCCGTACGTTCGGTACTAGGATCGGTCGATCGTGAAGACGTATGACTACATCAACCGCGTTGTCATAACGCTTCCGCTTTCGGTCTACGAGGGTACATGGACAACACTCTCCCCTCTCGTTGCTATGCATCACCATGATCTTGCGTGTGCGTAGGAAAATTTTGAAATTACTACGTTCCCCAACAGTGGCATCCAAGCCAGGTTTATGCGTAGATGTTAAATTCACGAGTAGAACACAAAGGATTTGTTGGCGTGGGTATATACATATTTCTTGTCGTCACTATTTGTTTCTTGATTCGGCGGTATTGTTGGATGAAGCGGCTCAGACCGACATTACGCGTACGCTTACGCGAGACTGGTTCTACGGACGTGCTTCGCACACAGGTGGCTGGTGGGTGTTAGTTTCTCCAACTTTAGTTGAATCGGATTCAATGAACAGGGTTCCTTTAGAAGATCAATAAGCAATCACTATACCGTGTTGTGGTTTTTGATGCGTTGGTAAGAACGGTTCTTGCTCAGCCCGTAGCAGCCACGTAAAACTTGCAACAACAAAGTAGAGGACATCTAACATGTTTTTGCAGGGCATGTTGTGAAGTGATATGGTCAAGACATGATGCTAAATTTTATTGTATGAGATGATCATGTTTTGTAACAAAGTTATCGGAAACTGGCAAGAGCCATATGGTTGTTGCTTTATTGTATGAAATGCAATCACCATGTAATTGCTTTACTTTATCACTAAGCGGTAGCGATAGTCGTGAGACGACAACGATGCTTCGATGGAGATCAAGGTGTCAAGCCGGTGTCGATGGTGATCATGACAATGCTTTGGAGATGGAGATCAAAGGCACAAGATGATGATGGCCATATCATATCACTTATATTGATTGCATGTGATGTTTATCCTTTATGCATCTTATTTTGCTTAGTACGGCGGTCACATTATAAGATGATCTCTCACTAAATTTCAAGGTACAAGTGTTCTCCCTGAGTATGCACCATTGCGCAAGTTCATCATGCCGAGACACCATGTGATGATCGGGTGTGATAAGCTCTACGTTCACACACAACGGGTGCAAGCCTGTTTTGCACATGCAGAATACTCAGGTTAAATTTGACGAGCCTAACATATGCAGATATGGCCTCGGAACAGTGAGACCGAAAGTTCGAGCATGAATCATATAGTAGATATGAGAAACATAGTGATGTTCACCATTGAAAATTACTCCATCTCACGTGATGATCGGACATGGTTTAGTTGATATGGATCACGTGATCACTTAGATGATTAGAGAAATGTCTATCTAAGTGGGAGTTCTTAAGTAATTTGATTAATTGAACTTTAATTTGTCATGAACTTAGTACCTGATAGTATTTTGCATGTCTATGCTGTTGTAGATAGATGGCCCGTGCTGTTGTTCCGTTGAATTTTAATGCGTTCCTAGAGAAAGCTAAGTTGAAACATGATGGTAGCAACTACATGGACTGGGTCCATAACTTGAGGATTATCCTCATGGCTGCACATAAGATTTACGTCCTGGAAGCACCGATGGGTGACAAGCCTGCTGCAGATGCTACTGACGATGCTTAGAACGTCTGGCAGAGCAAAGCTGATGACTACTCGATAGTTCAGTGTGCCATGCTTTACGGCTTAGAACCGGGACTTCAACGACGTTTTGAACGTCATGGAGCATATGAGATGTTCCAGGAGTTGAAGTTAATATTTCAAGCAAATGCCCGGATTGAGAGATATGAAGTCTCCAATAAGTTCTAAAACTGCAAAATGGAGGAGAATAGTTCTGTCAGTGAGCATATACTCAAAATGTCTCGGTATAACAATAACTTGATTCAACTAGGAGTTATTCTTCCTGATGATAGTATCATTGACAGAATTCTTCAATCACTGTCACCAAGCTACAAGAGCTTCATGATGAACTATAACATGCAAGGGATGGATAAGATTATTCCCGAGCTCTTCGCAATGCTAAAGGCCGCGGAGGTAGAAATCAAGAAGGAGCATCAAGTGTTGATGGTAAAAAATACCACCAGTTTCAAGAAGGGAAAAGGGAAGAAAGGGAACTTCAAGAAGAACAGCAAGCAAGTTGCTGCTCAAGTGAAGAATCCCAAGTCTGGACCTAAGCCTGAGACTGAGTGCTTCTACTGCAAAGAGACTGGTCACTCGAAGCGGAACTGCCCCAAGTATTTGGCGGATAAGAAGGATGGAAAAGTGAAAGCTATATTTGATATACATGTTATTGATGTGTACCTTACTAATGCTCGCAGTAGCACCTGGGTGTTTGATACTGGTTCTGTTGCTAATATTTGCAACTCGAAATAGGGGCTATGGATTAAGCGAAGATTAGCTAAGGACGAGGTGACGATGCGTGTGGGAAATGGTTCCAAAGTCGATGTGATCGCCGTCGGCACGATACCTCTACATCTACCTTCGGGATTAGTTTTAGACCTAAATAATTGTTATTTGGTGCCTGCGTTGAGCATGAACATTATATATGGATCTTGTTTGATGCGAGACGGTTATTCATTTAAATCAGAGAATAATGGTTGTTCTATTTATATGAGTAATATCTTTTATGGTCATGCACCCTTGAGGAATGGTCTATTTTTACTAAATCTTGATAGTAGTGATACACATGTTCATAGTATTGAAGCCAAAAGATGCAGAGTTGATAATGATAGTGCAACTTGTTTGTGGCACTACTGTTTGGGTCATATTGGTGTAAAGCGCATGAAGAAACTCTGTTCTGATGGACTTCTGGAATCACTTGATTATGAATCACTTGGTACTTGCGAACCATGCCTCATGGGCAAGATGACTAAAACTCTGTCCTCTGGAACAATGGAGCGAGCAACAGAGTTATTGGAAATCATACATACTGATGTATGTGGTGCAATGAACATTGAGGCTCGCGGCGGATATCGTTATTTTCTCACCTTCACAAATGATTTCAGCAGATATGGGTATATCTACTTAATGAAACATAAGTCTGAAACATTTGAAAGGTTCAAAGAATTTCAGAGTGAAGTGGAAAATCATCGTAACAAGAAAATAAAGTTTCTACGATCTGATCGTGGAGGAGAATATTTGAGTTACGAGTTTAGCAACTTACGCCACCTAGAACACCACAACGTAATGGTGTGTCCAAATGTCGTAATCGTAGTTTAATAGATATGGTGCGATCTATGATGTCTCTTAGTGATTTACCGCTATCGTTTTGGGGTTATGCTTTAGAGACAGCCGCATTCACGTTAAATAGGGCACCATCGAAATCCGTTGAGACAACACCTTATGAACTATGGTGTTGGTAAGAAACCCAAGTTGTCATTTCTTAAAGTTTAGGCTGCGATGCTTGTGTGAAAAAGCTTCAACCTGATAAGCTCGAACCCAAATCGGAGAAATGTGTCTTCATAGGATACCCAAAGGAAACTGTTGGGTACACCTTCTATCACCAATCCGAAGGCAAGATATTCGTTGCTAAGAATGGATCCTTTATAGAGAAGGAGTTTCTATCGAAAGAAGTGAGTGGGAGGAAAGTAGAACTTGATGAGGTAAATGTACCTGCTCCCTTATTGGAAAGTAGTTCATCACTGAAATCAGTTCCTGTGATTCCTACACCAGTAAGTGAGGAAGCTAATGATAATGATCATGAAACTTCTGATCAAATTACTACTGAACCTCATAGGTCAACCAGAATAAGACCCGCACCAGAATGGTACGGTAATACTGTTCTGGAGGTCATGTTACTTGACCATGACGAACCTACGAATTATGAGGAAGCGGTGATGAGCCTAGATTCCGCAAAATGGCTTGAAGCCATGAAATATGAGATGGGATCCATGTATGAGAACAAAGTATGGACTTTGGTTGACTTGCCCAATGATCGGTAAGCCATCGAGAATAAATGGATCTTCGAGAAGAAGACAAACACTGACGGTAATGTTACTGTCTACAAAGCTCGACTTTTTGTGAAAGGTTTTCGACAAGTTCAAGGAGTTGACTACGATGAGACATTCTCACTTGTAGCGATGCTTAAGTCCGTCCGAATCATGTTAGCAATTGCTGCATTTTATGATTATGAAATTTGGCAAATGGATGTAAAGACTGCATTCCTGAATGGATTTCTGGAAGAAGAGTTGTATATGATGCAACCTAAAGGTTTTATCAATCCAAAGGATGCTAAACAAAGTGTGCAAGCTCCAGCGATCCATTTATGGACTGGTGCAAGCATCTCGGAGTTGGAATAAACACTTTGATAGTGTGATCAAAGCATATGGTTTTATACAGACTTTTGGAGAAGCCTGTATTTACAAGAAAGTGAGTGGGAGCTATGTAGCATTTCTAATATTATATATGGATGACATATTGTTGATTGGAAATGATATAGAATTTCTGGATAACATAGGATACTTGAACAAGAGTTTTTCAATGAAAGACCTCGGTGAAGCTGCTTATATATTGGGCATTAAGATCTATAGAGATAGATCGAGACGCTTCATTGGACTTTCACAAAGCACATACCTTGATAAAGATTTGAAAAAGTTCAAAATATATCAAGCAAAGAAAGGGTTCTTGCCTGTGTTACAAGGTGTAAAATTGAGTCAGACTCAATGCCCGACCGCTGCAGAAGATAGAGAGAAAATGAAAAGTGTTCCCTATGCTTCAGCCATAGGCTCTATCATGTATGCTATTCTGTGTACCAGACCTGATGTGTGCCTTGCTATTAGTTTAGCAATAAGGTACCAAAGTAATCCAGGAGTGGATCACTGGACAACGGTCAAGAACATCCTGAAATACCTGAAAAGGACTAAGGATATGTTTATCGTTTATGGAGGTGACAAAGAGCTCGTCATAAATGGTTACGTCGATGCAAGCTTTGACACTGATCCGGATGACTCTAAGTCACAAACCGGATATGTGTTTTTATTGAACGGTGGAGCTATCAGTTGGTGCAGTTCTAAGCAAAGCATCGTGGCGGGATCTAAGTGTGAAGCGGAGTACATAGCTGCTTCGGAAGCAGCAAATGAAGGAGTCTGGATGAAGGAGTTCATATCCGATCTTGGTGTCATACCTAGTGCATCGAGTCTAATGAATTTTTTTTGTATACTAGTGCAATTTCGTTGGCAAAGGAATCCAGATTTCACAAAATAACCAAGCACATCAAGAGACGCTTCAATTCCATCCATGATCAAGTCAAGGAGGGAGACATAGAGATTTGCAAGATACATATGGATCT
Source organism: Triticum urartu (assembly GCF_003073215.2). Classification (NCBI taxonomy): domain Eukaryota; kingdom Viridiplantae; phylum Streptophyta; class Magnoliopsida; order Poales; family Poaceae; genus Triticum; species Triticum urartu. The sequence continues at coordinate 2,693,707 of NC_053026.1, read as the reverse complement.
GAATGTTGCAGACCCGTTGAATAAGCCTCTCTCACGAGCAAAACATGATCAGTACCAAGACTCCAATCATTACTATGTAATCTAGATTATTGACTCTAGTGCAAGTGGGACACTGAAGGAAATATGCCAAAGAGGCAATAATAAAGTTGTTATTTATATTTCCTTATATCATGATAAATGTTTATTATTCATGCTAGAATTGTATTAACCGGAAACTTAGTACATGTGTGAATACATAGACAAATAGAGTGTCACTAGTATGCCTCTACTTAACTAGCTCGTTGAATAAAAGATGGTTAAGTTTCCTAGCCATAGACATGAGTTGTCAATTGATTAATGGGATCACATCATTAGAGAATGATGTGATTGACTTGACCCATTCCATTAGCTTAGCACTTGATCGTTTAGTATATTGCTATTGCTTTCTTCATGACTTATACATGTTCCTATGACAATGAGATTATGCAACTCCCGAATACCGGAGGAACACTTTGTGTGCTACCAAACGTCACAATGTAACTGGATGATTATAAAGGTGCTCTATAGGTGTCTCCAATGGTACTTGTTGAGTTGGCATAGTCAAGATTAGGATTTGTCACTCCGATTGTCGGAGAGGTATCTCTGGGCCCTTTTGGTAATGCACATCACTATAAGCCTTGCAAGCAATGTGACTAATGAGTTAGTTGCGAGATGATGCATTATGAAACGAGTAAAGAGACTTGCTGGTAACGAGATTGAACTAGGTATTGAGATACTGACGATCGAATCTCGGGCAAGTAACATACTGACGACAAAGGGAACAACATGTGTTGTTATGCGGTTTGACCGATAATGATCTTCATAGAATATTTGGGAGCCAATATGGACATCTAGGTTCCACTATTGGTTATTGAATGAAGACGTCTCTCGGTCATGTCTACATAGTTCTCGAACCCGTAGGGTCCGCACGCTTAACGTTCGATGACGATCGACATTATGAGTTTATGTGTTTTGATGTACCGAAGATAGTTCGGAGTCCCGGATGTGATCACGGACATGACGAGGAGTCTCGAAATGGTCGAGACATAAAGGTTGATATATTGGACGACTATATTCGGACACCGGAAGTGTTCCGGGGATTACCGGATAATCATCGGAGTGCAGGGGGGTTATCGGAACCCTTGAGGGAACTAATGGGCCTACATGGGCCTCGTGGGAGAGAGAGGAGGGGGCCTAGGGCTGGCCACGCCCCCCCCTTGGGATTCCGAATTGTACAAGGAGGGGGGCGGCGCCCCCTCTTTCCTCCATCTCTCCCTCTCTTTCCTTTCCCCTTCTCCCTTCCTAGTTGGACTAGGAAAGGGGGAGTCCTACTCCTACTAGGAGGAGGACTCCCCCTCTCCTTGGCGCGCCCCAATGCTGGCCGGCCTCCCCATTGCTCCTTTGTATACGGGGGTAGGGGGCACCCTGGAACACACAAGTTGATTGTTTCCAGCCATGTGCGGTGCCCCCTCCACCATAATCCACCTCGGTCATATCGTCATAGTGCTTAGGCGAAGCCCTGCGCCGGTAGCTTCATCATCACCATCAACACGTCCTCGTGCTGACGAAGCTCTCCCTCGACACTCTGCTGGATCTTGAGTTTGTGGGACGTCACTGAGATGAACGTGTGTAGATCGCAGAGGTGTCGTACGTTCGGTACTAGGACCGGTCGATCGTGAAGATGTACGACTACATCAACCGCGTTGTCATAACGCTTCCGCTCTCGGTCTACGACGATACGTGGACAACACTCTCCCCTCTCGTTGCTATGCATCACCATGATCTTGCGTGTGCGTAGGAAAATTTTGAAATTACCACGTTCCCCAACATGGCACAATTTAGGATCCAGGAAAGAATCCGATGTGCGTCAATGGGCCACATAGTTTGTCTAATCATATCCTCATCCCAATTATTGGAGGCATGGTCAATTAGGTCAACCACTTTCGATAACAATTTGTCCCCCCTTAGGGGTCACAATCTTCCTAGTGGCACAATTTTGGACCCAGGCATCTTCCCAAATATTGATGTTATATCCATTCCCCACTCGCCAAATATAGCCATGTTTCATAGAAGTTATGCCTACCATAATGCTTTGTCACATGAAAGAAGCGCCATGCTTTGGATTGGAATTCGGCAAATAGCCATCAGCATAGTACTTGGCCCTTAGAATAGTAGCACACAAGGAATCAGGATTATCAAGAAGACGCCATGCCTGTTTTGCGGGCAAAGCCAGGTTGAAACAATGGATATCACGGAATCCCATTCCTCCTTGGTTTTTTGGTACACACATTTTCCACCCAGCCATCTAGTGCATCCTCCTCTGGTTCTCCTTGTCTCCCCACCAGAAATGCGCTATCGCATCAATGAATCCTTTACAGTTTTTTTAGGAATTTTAAAGACCGACATTGCATAGGTAGGTATGGCTTGGATCACAATCTTGAGTAGGATCTCCTTCCCCCCGGCAGACAGTAATTTTTCCTTCCAACCACTAATTTTCTTAACAATTCACTCAATCAAAAATTTAAAGCAGTCTATTTTATCTACACCCAAGTTTCCTGGCAAGCCCAAGTATTTGTCATTCAGTGCCTCCGTCATTATATTCAGTGTTGTACACAGTTGTTCTCTAATCTCTACCATTGTATTAGGACTAAAGAAAATAATGGACTTTTCCATGCTTACCAGTTGTCCCGACGCCGCACAATAAAGATCTAGTGCTGTCAGGGCCGTCGCACTATGTTGGTTGGCTTTCATCAAGATCAATGAATCATCTGCAAAAGAGAAGATTATGACTGGTAGGGAGTCTCTATAGACTTTAACTCTTGATATGTTTCCGTTCTCCTCAGCATACGTAAGCAAGGCATTCAACCCCTCTGTGCACAACAAAAAGAGGTATGGTGATAGCTGGTCACCCTGCCTCAACCCTCTAGTAGGCTTGAAACTCTCACTTTCCTCCGCATTGATCCTTACTCTGTATTCGACAGTTGAGACGCATTGCATAATAAAATTCACCCATTCTCGATGAAAACCTAATCTCAACATAATCTCCTTCAGAAGGGCCACTCGACTCTATCATGTGCTTTGTGCATGTGAAGTTTTATAGCACACAAGCCCTCTCTACCTTCTCTGTTGTTCTTGATTTTGTGAAAACATTCATAGCCTATTAAAATATTATTCGTTATCAATCTTCCCAGTATAAATGCACTCTGTGTTGGACTAATAATTTCTGGTAAAAAAGCCTTCAATCGAGAATCCACCATTTTTGAAATTATTTTGTATACCACATTACATAACCTGATCGGCCTAAATTGTGTTACCTTTTCGGGTGTATTAATCTTAGGAATCATCACGATCGCCATATCTTTCCAACCGTTCAGGATAGTACATGTGTTGATTGCTTTTAGAACCTCCTCAATTAGGTCCTCCCCTAGCATGGGCCATAATCTTTTGTAGAAAATATCATTGAGTCCATCTGGCCCTGGAGATTTTAAGTCCCCAATATCGAATAAAGCCCAACATCTTCCACGGTACAAGGGGCAAGTAGATCATTGCTCATTTCATTTGACACTCTCCTACAAAAGATTCGGATGCTGAACTTCCGATGTGAAAAGCTTTGAAAAAATTCAGTGATGTGATCCATCAACTCCTTCCCTTTTATCCAGTTTCCAGACTCGTCTAAGAGTTTATTTATATTATTTCTTTTTTTCCTGGATGTGGCAGCATTATGAAAGAACGACGTATTATGATCCTCGTGCATCAACCAGTTCGCCCATCCTCTTTGTAACTATAAAGTTTCCTATTGATCCAAGATATTTTCACTTACCACAATAATTTCCTTCTGACAACATCGAGACTCCGTATTCAATAGTCCACACCTTAGTCTCTCCAACTCTTTTTTAATTTCCTAATTCTCACCTTCATCCTTTTAGAGTTTCTCGATCCAAAGTATGCAGATCGGCATGCATTGCTCTCATACGATCAACAAGTGAAGGTCCAATACCTTCAAGCTTTGCTTTCTCGCAAGATGCCTTGACAATTTCAGTGATCGTCTCTTCCTTCAACCACCTCGCCTTGAATTGTTTAACACGTCCCTCTGGTTGTTTAAAGATTTTTTTCATCCAAATAATCCATGTTCAGTATGATTGGGCGATGGTCCGAATGAACATGTTCTTTGTTGATCACTACCGCTCGTGGAAATTTATTTTCCACGCTATATTATAGACCACCAGTTCAAGACAATCATGTATTTTGCCTCTCCTCCAAGTGAAAAGTTCACCAATATAGCATAAGTCGTCGAGCCCACATCCATTAGGCATTCACGAAACTCTTTCATCATACCAAGCGGTCTTGCCATACGCCCCCCTTTTTCCGAAGGGTATAAAATTTCATTAAAATCCCCCAAACCACCCATGGGTGGTTGCCCTTACTATATAGATTGCGAATATCCTCCCAAGATAGATGGCGTTCATACCATTTTGGGTGACCATAAAAACCTATGAACTGCCACTGAACCACATCCTCATACATAAATATAATATCAATAAAATGGGGCAAAACATAGTTAAACTCGACTTTATTCGACTTATGATTAAGGATGGCAATGGGTCGGGTTTGGATCGGGTTGAACAATCTCAAATCCATATCCATGTCCATGAAGACAGTCTTTGCCCGCCCATGAAAAAATCGATGGGTGAAAAATTGTGTCCATGTCCAAACCCGATGGATATCCATAACCATTGCATATCCATTGGGTCCTCTCGAGACATATAAATAAGACATAACACAATATTAACATAAACTCTTCCATTCTTCACCTCGTGGTAGGCTAGGCTTCACTTATGGTAAATCAACATCCACTAACAACCTAAGATCATTTAGTATTTTTCTAAAAAATGAGAATGACGAGTCATTTAAGAAGGAGGTAAAAATAAGGGAAGGGGTGTTGGAGTATGTTACAGAGGGGATTGAATGTAAACTAAAAAAAGTTACGATGGGGATTGTGTAATTTCTTATGCATGTTTTAGATAAAAAAAAGTGTAAAATTGATGCGGGACATACGACCGTGGGGCAGGGATAGCAGATTTTCCCCCATTAAGTCATACTATCATGTCGGGTTTGGGTATATCCATGGGTACACGATTATATCCATGCCCTATACACGAACAATCGGGTCGGGTTTGGGCGCCGCCCATGGACACAAAAGCATATCCAAACCCTATCCATTCGGGTCGGATATCCATGTCCATGGATAAAATTTCCATCCTTACTTATGATAAAACAAAGAGAGGCCACTAGCCTTACCATCGCTTTCCACTACAAACATAGAATCAAAACCTTACTCAAATGGGATTCAGAAAGGAATATTAAATCTGCCCTTGTACGCTCCTGTAGATCCAAAAGCTCATGAACTGCTGTGTTGGAGAGCATACCACGGTAGTTCCATCCAAGGATTTTCATTTGGCCTGGCGGACCTCCTCCTCGAAGACCGCTGATGTGCCATTCTCATCTTTCTCTTCGCCAACCAATTCCACACCTTGCGGAGCATACTCTTCCTCCTTCTCGTCAATCTCCTTTGCAACGTGTGTAACCCCACCCTCCTCATCCCGGACTACTTCAACTCTGCCAGTGCACACCCGCTTGGATGAGATGGTTACATCGCCGTATAACATGCCTCATAGCTATCCAGTTCTTTCTCAAAGGAGAACTCTAAATCACTACTCGTTGGACGAAAACCAAAAGAATGTCCAATTTTTTGCCTAGCACTTGCTTGCGAGCATCCTTAGCTCTGTTTGGCCCCCCTTTCTTTTTATCTTTATTTTTTGAGTTTCTCTTCATAGGATTCTTAGTTGCACTAAATTTAAAACTTAAGGCATTATTCTCTATATAGCTACATGCCGTACCGATCCTCGCAGCAACAACGTCAGATAATGCCTCCAGCACCCCCGGCTGGAAAAGAAAGTTGCCAGCATCAGCCCCAGGCGCTGGGATTTGGCTGGGCATCCCTAGCGGCTATGTACTCAGAGGTATCTGACCCGCCAGGACACTACTAGGGAAAAGCCTAGCAGTAGCGCGGGTCTGAGGGCTATTAGTTGCGCAGGGACCCACGCTACTGATACGGCGCTGCAGCTAACACTTAGCAGTAGCGCATTTCTACCAGCGCTACTGTTATAGCTACTTAGCAGTAGCGCCGTCCATATAAGCGCTACTGCTAATCTAACTAGTAGTAGCATTTTCTGCTCACCTGCACTACCACAATTCTGTTTTATTTTTATTTTTAGTGTATTTGTATACCGTTATACAAATTTTGATACAGTACCAATTAAGAGGTTTTTATATCATTATGTCCATGATGAATTAATATATCATTGTGAGGAAGAAACATGGATTAGATTCATTTGGATGAATCAAAAGTTGAATTAGGACAACGATCCTACTAATTTAACTTTTGGTCACTTTTGATCCATCCACATGAATCTAATCCGTGTTCCTTCCACCTATGATATAATTACTAATCATCATCATAATAACAAATCATCATGATAATCATGATCAACAACATCATCATATTAATATAAAAACTCTTGCATCATATCATCACCAACAACACTAGCTAATAATCATCATAGTCATTACTACCAACACTATTTAATCATCATAGTCATAGTGTAGCTATCTAATCACCACCAACACTAGCTAATAATAATCATCATAGTCATTACCACCAAGACTAGCTATTTAATCATCATAGTCATAGTGTAGCACATCATCATCTTCAAACTCATTCTAGCTAGCTAATCACTCATGCTGCTCTCTCTCTCTCAGGTAAAATAGCATAGAACATGTGTAGCACTCCTGCTTCATCATATTGGAGCATGCAGATGAACCTATCTCCTAATTGTGGGCCACGCTTCTGATTGCTGCCCCCTAGTACTTCTCTGCTGCGATCCTTCACAATTTTGCTCCAGTCTTTGACTATTAAGACTTGCTCACTTCGAGAAATCCTAAATGCACTCATGTGCAATGTAGGATGTCTTGGCCATAAGCTAACCATTGTCATGCGACCTTTAGCCTCGATCCAATGAGGCACAACCATCATCGGGACTCCTTGTTGAAGAACATCATAGTAACATACTTAGCAATGAAGTTTAACTTAAAAAATAATGTATGCAAAAGATGTACTGAGGACAAATAGTAAAAATCTTACCATCTTTCATAAATAGATGTGAACGTAGTTCAGTACGCACACTAGTGGTCGCACGTTTTGAGTACTAATATATTGAAGTCCAGGAAAATAACCTGTCTTGACAATATCAAGATCCTCAAGCCATGAAACATAATGACATATCTCCTCACAGTTTAGTTCAGCCCCGGGACAATAGTAGGTGCTGTCAACCAAGCGCCGGACAGGTTTGCTTGAATGGAAATAAGGTGTCAATAGAAATTAGTTGTCAACTATTTTGAAATAAACAATATAAATTACTTATTAAATATGGTTGAGAAACTCACATAATGGTAGAACTGGAGGCGTCTGCACATCAACCTAGATGTCGATATTACCTTCAGTATCATCTTCCGGACAAATATCAAAGGTGATAAGCATATCAGGCTCAAATGCATAAGCCTTGCATAGTGCTCTCCAATTTTTGCATTCAAAATAGGTGTAGGTTTCTGCATTGTATAATTTTGCGGCAAAAGTATTACCATGCTCGGTCCTCAAGTGAACTCTCTTTACCTCCATACTTTCATAGTACTAAAACCAATCTTATCCAAGACATAAATTCTTGCATGGCAGGGGATACGCTAGTAGAATAGTAAAAAATTATAATTATAAGTTGAAGCAAAAGAAGCAAAAGTCATGCTTAATTACGAAAAATATGTGTCATTGGGACTTACCGTATCCACTTCGAAGGTCTCATCCAGCTTGATGTTGAAGCACCTACCACCAACTAGGTGAGGCCTGTCGCATAGGTCGCGCTCGTCTTCGCAGTATTCACACATAACGAATTCCTTTTCATCGTCAGACATTTCCTATGTTCATAGTTGAAACATTAATTGAAAATCGATCGAAGGCAACTACCAGGAAACTCAACACACATATCACTATTACAAAATATGCAATAGGTTGACTTTAGGTCTGTCGAGTCTTCCTTCCTAAACCCTCATCTCACGTGTATGGTGGGCAACCCCTCTCTGATATTGCGACCGTCGGTGATGGTCGCTACTCTTCCTTTCCCTAGTCCATTACAAATATCTAGCACAAGGAAAAGAAAGAGAAGCGACCCCCACGACAACAGTCGGCATTATTCTTCTCTCATATATGGTGGACACTCTCTCACCGTTTCAACCGTCGATGATGGTCGCTACTCCTTCTTCCTCTAGTGCGTAAGAAACGTCTAGCACAAAGAGAAGAAGGAGAAGCGACCCCCACGACAACAGTCGGCATTCTTCTTCTCTCATATATGGTGGAGACTCTCCCTCGTCAATTTTTTGACTGTCATGTATGGAGCCTCGACAGACTTAAAGTCAACTCGAAATGTCATTTAATTATCTTTCTAGCAAATCTGGGGTACTTGATATTTCCTACATATTCTAGCACAAGTCATTCTTAAATTCACGGAAAAATCCGGCATGACCTTTGCTAAAATAGGACATATCGAGTGCCTGAAATTTGTCAGAACGGAAATGAATCAACACTCCGGAAAAACATAGGCCACTCGGATTTTCCCTGCGATACAAATAATTCTATACACATACAATGATGTTTAAACTTGCAATTCCATCCGAATCAATTATCATAAGCATTCACACGTGAGCTCACCGACTAAATACCCTAGTTCTACTCTATTAAACACACCGAGGAGTGGAAAAGGAGGAGGTGGACTTTTAGCTCACCGACTCGGGTGTAGAGGAAGTAGAGGTAGCTCGGATGACGATCACTCCAAGGAGACACGATTGTACAAAGCCTGCATATTCCACTGAGTAAAATTTTAGATCATCAAATCTCATATAGCATTATTTGATGACAAAGTGATAATGACATAAAAATAATTAAATTTTCCAATACATTTCTATATTGAAAAACAAAATTACAAAAAAATTCTATACCTAAATTTTCTTACTAAAAATAAACTAGTTCTATTAATGCAACTAGTTCAACTAAGTACTTACTATAAATAAAAATAATTAATTTTCTTACTAATTCAACTAGTTCAACTAAGCACTTACTATAAATAAAAATAATTAATTTTCTTACAAATCCAACTAGTTCTATTAAGCACTTAATATAAATAAACTAGTTCTATTAACCACTTAAATTATATGTACATTGTACAAAATTCTACATATCTATACTATTGAAAAAACCTAGATTCTACCTATCTATACTATCAACTAAATCTATGGAGGGAGGAGGGGATGTGGATGGAGGAGGGGGAGGGAGTAGGGGCTGTGGAGGGAGGAGGTGATGTTGATGGAGGGGCAACTAGAGGAGGGAGGGGTGCTACCTCTTGAGCACTGCGTTGGTTTTCCCTTGAAGAGGAAAGGGTGGTGCAGTAAAGCAGCGTAAGTATTTCCCTCAGTTTTTGAGAACCAAGGTATCAATCCAGTAGGAGACCACGCGCGAGTCACCTCGTACTTACACAAACAAATAAGAACCTCGCAACCAACGCGATAAAGGGGTTGTCAATCCCTTCACGGCCACTTGCAAGAGTGGGATCTGATAGAGATGATAATAATAAGATAAATATTTTTGGTATTTTTATGATATAGATTGAAAGTAAAAGATAGCAAAATAAATTAGATTGGAAACTTGTATGATGGAGAATAGACCCGGGGGCCATAGGTTTCACTAGTGGCTTCTCTCAAGAGCATAAGTATTACGGTGGGTGAACAAATTACTGTCGAGCAATTGATAGAAAAGCGAATAACTATGAGAATATCTAGGTATGATCATGTATATAGGCATCATGTCCGAGACAAGTAGACTGAAATGATTCGGAATCTACTACTATTACGACACACATCGACCGCTATCCAGCATGCATCTAGAGTATTAAGTTCATAAGAACAGAGTAACGCCTTAAGAAATATGACATGATGTAGATGGATAAACTCATGCAATATGATATAAACCCCATCTTTTTATCCTCGATGGCAACAATACAATACGTGTCGTTTCCCTTTCTGTCACTAGGATCGAGCACCGCAATATTGAACCCAAAGCTAAGCACTTCTCCCATTGCAAGAAAGATCAATCTAGTAGGCCAAACCAAACTGATAATTCGAGGAGACTTGCAAAGATAAACCAATCATACATAAAAGAATTCAGAGAAGATTCAAATATTGTTCATAGATAGACTTGATCATAAACCCACAATTCATCGGATCTCGACAAACACACCGCAAAAGAAGATTACATAGAATAGATCTCCAAGAGAATCGAGGAGAACTTTGTATTGAGATCCAAAGAGAGAGAAGAAGCCATCTAGCTACTAGCTATGGACCCGAAGGTCTGAAGTAAACTACTCACACATCACTGGAGAGGCCATGGAGTTGAAATAGAGGCCCTCCGTGATCAATGCCCCCTCCGGCGGTGCTCCGGAAAAGGCCCCAAGATGGGATCTCTTGGGTACAGAAGGTTGCGGTGGTGGAATTAGGTTTTCGTGGTACTCCTAGATGTTTGCGGGGTACGTGGATATATATAGGATGAAGAAGTAGGTCGGTGGAGCAACGAGGGGCCCACAAGGGTGGAGGGCTCGCCCAGGGGGGGCAGGCGCTCCCCCCTGCCTCGTGGCCTCCTCAATTGTTTCTTGACGTCCACTCCAAGTCTCCTGGATCACGTTTGTTCCAAAAATAATGCTCCCAAAGGTTTCACTCCTTTTGGACTCCGTTTGATATTCCTTTTTGGCGAAACTCTAAAATAGGCAAAAAAACAGCAATTTGGGATGGGCCTCCGGTTAATAGGTTACTCCAAAAATATAATAAAAGTGTAAAAATAAGCCCATTAACATCCAAAATAGATAATATAATAGCATGGAGCAATCAAAAATTATAGATACGTTGGAGACGTATAAAGCATCCCCAAGCTTAATTCCTACTCGTCCTCGAGTAGGTAAATGATAAAAACGGAATTTTTGATGCGGAATGCTTCCTAACATATTTCTCAATGTAATTTTTCTTTATTGTGGCATGAACGTTTAGATCCGAAAGATTCAAGATAAAATTTTAATATTGACATAGAAATAATAATACTTCAAGCATACTAACTAAGCAATCATGTCTTCTCAAAATAACATGGCCAAAGAAAGTTATCCCTACAAAATCATATAGTCTGGCTATGCTCTATCTTCATCACACAAAATATTAAATCATGCACAACCCCGATGACAAGCCAAGCAATTGTTTCATACTTTTGATGTTCTCAAACTTTTTCAATCTTCACGCAATATATGAGCGTGAGCCATGGATATAGCACTATGGTGGAATAGAATGGTGGTTGTGGAGAAGTCAAAAAAGGAGAAAATAGTCTCACATCAACTAGGCATATCAACGGGCTATGGAGATGCCCATTAATATATATCAATGTGAGTGAGTAGGGATTGCCATGCAACGGATGCACTAGAGCTATAAGTGTATGAAAGCTCAACAAAAGAAACTAAGTGGGTGTGCATCCAACTTGCTTGCTCACGAAGACCTAGGGCAATTTGAGGAAGCCCATCATTGGAATATACAAGCCAAGTTCTATAATGTAAAATTCCAACTAGTTTATGAAAGTGACAACATAAGAGACTCTCTATCATGAAGATCATGGTGCTACTTTGAAGCACAAGTGTGGAAAAAGGATAGTAACATTGTCCCTTCTCTATTTTTTTCTCATTTCATTTTTTATTTGGGCCTTCTCTTTTTTTTTGCCTCTTTTTTTCCTTTTTTTATTTTTCGTCTAGAGTCCCATCCCGACTTGTGGGGGAATCATAGTCTCCATCATCCTTTCCTCACTGGGACAATGCTCTAATAATGATGATCATCACACTTATTTTTACTTACAACTCAAGAGTTACAACTCAATACTTAGAACAAAAATATGACTATGTGAATGCCTCCGGCGGTGTACCAGGATATGCAATGAATCAAGAGTGACATGTATGAAAAAATTATGAACGGTGGCTTTGCCACAAATACGATGTCAATTACATGATCATGCAAAGCAATATGACAATGATGAAGCGTGTCATAGCAAGAACGGTGGAAAGTTGCATGGAAATATATCTCGGAATGGCTATGGAAATGCCATAATAGGTAGGTATGGTGGCTGTTTTCAGGAAGGTATATGGTGGGTTTATGGTACCGGCGAAAGTTGCGCGGTACTAGAGAGGCTAGCAAATGTGGAAGGGTGAGGTTGCATATAATCCATGGACTCAACATTAGTCATAAAGAACTCACATACTTATTGCAAAAATCTATTAGTCATCGAAACAAAGTACTACGCGCATGCTCCTAGGGGGATAGATTGGTAGGAAAAGACCATCACTCGTCCCCGACCGCCAGTCATAAGGAAGGCAATCAATAAATAAATCATGCTCCGACTTCATCACATAACAGTTCACCATACGTGCATGCTACGGGAATCACAAACTTCAACACAAGTATTTCTCAAATTTACAACTACTCAACTAGCATGACTCTAATATCACCATCTCCATATCTCAAAACAATCATCAAGTATCAAACTTCTCTTAGTATTCAATGAACTTATATGAAAGTTTTTATTATTGCCATGTTGTTCTAAAGGACTCTCAAAATAATTTAAGTGAAGCATGAGAGATCAATTATTTCCACAAAATAAAACTACCACCGTGCTCTAAAATATATAAGTGAAGCACTAGAGCAAAAACTATAAAGCTCAAAAGATATAAGTTAAGCACATAGAGTATTCTAATAAATTCTAATTCATGTGTCTCTCTCAAAAGGTGTGTACACAAAGGATGATTGTGGTAAACTAAAAATCAAAGACTCAAATTATACAAGACGCTCCAAGCAAAACACATATCATGTGGCGAATAAAAATGTAGCTCCAAGTAAAGTTACCGATGAACGAAGACAAAAGAGGGGATGCCTTCCGGGGCATTCCCAAGCATAGGCTTTTTGGTGTCCTTGCATTTTACCTTGGGGTGCCATGGGCATCCCCAAGCTTAGGCTCTTGCCACTCCTTGTTCCATAATCCATCAAATCTTTACCCAAAACTTGAAAATTTCACAACACAAAACATAACAAGAGAATCTCGTGAGCTCCGTTAGCGAAAGAAAACAAAACACCACTTCAAGGTACTGTAATGAACTCATTATTTATTTATATTGGTGTTAAACCTACTGTATTCCAACTTCTCTATGGTTTATAAACTCTTTTACTAGCCATAGTTTCATTAAAATAAGCAAACAACACACGAAAAACAGAATCTGTCAAAAACAGAACATTCTGTAGAAATCTGTAACTAATGCAAACTTCTGGAACCCCAAAAATTCTAAAATAAATTGATGGACGTGAGGAATTTATCTATTAATCGTCTGCAAAAAGAATTAACTAAATATCACTCTCCAATAAAAAATGGCAGCAATTATCGTGAGCGCTAAAGTTTCTGTTTTTTACAGCAAGATCAAAAAGACTTTCCCCAAGTCTTCCCAACAGTTCTACTTGGCACAAACACTAATTAAACACAAAAAAACAAAACCAAAACATAGTCTAGATAAATTATTTATTACTAAACAGGATCAAAAACCAAGGAATAAACATAAAATTTGGTTGCTTCCCAACAAGCGCTATCGTTTAACGCCCCAAGCTAGGCATAAAAGCGAAGATAGATCTAGGTATTGCCATCTTTGGTAGGCAATCCATAGGTGGCTCTCATAATATATTCATATGGTAATTTAAATTTATTTCTAGGGAAGTGTTCCATGCCTTTCTTTAATGGAAGTTGGAATTTAATATTCCCTTCCTTCATATCAATAATTGCACCAATCGTTCTAAGGAAAGGTCTACCAAGAATAATAGGACATGAAGGATTGCAATCTATATCAAGAACAATGAAATCTAAGGGCACATAATTCCTATTTGCAACAATAAGAACATCATTAATCTTTCCCATATGTTTCTTAATAGTGGAATCCGCAAGGTGCAAGTTTAAAGAACAATCATCAAATTCACGGAAACCTAGCAAATCACACAAAGTTTTTGGGATCGTGGAAACACTAGCACCCAAATCACACAAAGCATAGCATTCATGATCTTTAATTTTTATTTTAATAGTAGGTTCCCACTCATCATAAAGTTTTCTAGGGATAGAAACTTCCAACTCAAGTTTTTCTTCATAAGATTGCATCAAAGCATCAACGATATGTTTAGTGAAAGCTTTATTTTGACTATAAGCATGAGGAGAATTTAGCACGGATTGCAACAAGGAAATACAGTCTATCAAAGAGCAATTATCATAATTAAATTCCTTGTAATCCAAGATAGTGGGTTCGTTGCTATTTAAAGTTTTAACCTCTTCAATCCCACTTTTAACAATTTTTGCATCAAGATCTAAAAACTCCGAATTTTTGGGACGCCTTCTAACTAAAGTTGACTCTTCTTCAGTCCCATCATTATTAAGATTGATATTGAAAAACAAATATTTAATAGGGGACACATCAATAAATTTTAGATCTTCATCCTTATTATCATGAAAACTAGAAGAACACGCTTTTACAAAGCAATCTTTCTTAGCACGCATCCTAGCGGTTCTTTCTTTGCACTCATCAATGGAAATTATCATGGCGAGACTCATTGATATCATGCTTATGTGGAATAGATCTAAGTTTCAAAGAATCAACATCAAGAGAAATTCTATCCACGTTCCTAGCCAACTCATCAATCTTAAGCAAATTTTCTTCAATCAAGGCATTGAAACTCATTTGCAAAGTAATAAATTCTTTAATACTAGATTCAAAATCAGAGGGCATATTATTATAATTTCCATAAGAATTTTTGTAGGAATTACCATAATTATTAGAGGAATTACTAGGAAACGGACTAGGATTAAAATTACCTCTATATGCTTTGTTACCAAAACTGTTCCTACCAACAAAATTCACATCCATAGATTCATTATTATTCTCAATCAAAGTAGACAAAGGCATATCATTAGGATCAGTCGGAACACTCTTATTGGCAAAAAAAATTCATAAGTTCATCCATCTTTCCACTCAAAACATTAATCTCTTCAATTGCATGCACCTATTTACTAGTAGATCTTTCAGTGTGCCATTGAGAATAATTAACCATAATATTATCTAGGAGTTTGGTAGCTTCTCCTAAAGTGATTTCCATAAAAGTGCCTCACGCGGCCGAATCTAAAAGATTTCTAGAAGCAAAATTCAATCCGGCATAAAAATTTTGTATAACCATCCAAAGATTCAAAACATGTGTAGGACAATTACGTATCATTAATTTCATCCTCTCCCAAGCTTGTGCAACATGCTCATGATCAAGTTGCTTAAAATTCATAATATCGTTTCTAAAGAGATGATCTTAGCGGGAGGAAAATACTTAGAGATAAAAGTATCTTTGCACTTATTCCAGGAATCAATACTATTTTTAGGCAAAGACTAAAACCAAGCTTTCGCACGATCTCTAAGCGAAAACGGAAATAGCTTAAGTTTAAGAATACCATTATCCACATCTTTCTTGTTTTGCATATCACACAAATCAACAAAGTTGTTTAGATGGGTAGCGGCATCTTCACTAGGAAGGCCAGAAAACGGATCTTTCATGACAAGATTCAGCAAATCAATATAATTTCACAAGATTCAGCATTGGTAAGAGGGGCAATCAGAGTGCTAATAAAATCATTATTGTTGGTATTGGCAAAGTCACACAATTTAGTATTATCTTGAGCCATCGTGACAATCAATCTATCCAACACACAAGCAAACAAGAAATAGGCAAAATAGGCAAATTGAAAAAGAGAAGGGGAATGGAAAAGAGAGGGCGAATAAAACGGCAAGGGTGAAGTGGGGGAGAGGAAAACGAGAGGCAAATGGCAAATAATGTAATGCGAAGGGTAAGAGTTGTGATGGGTACTAGGTATGTCTTGACTAGGCGTAGATCTCCCCGGCAATGGCGCTGGAAATGGCTAGTTGTCGGGAGATCAAATCTTGACTTGACTTTGCGTAAGCCTCCCCGGCAACGGCGCCAGAAATCCTTCTTGCTACCTCTTGAGCACTGCGTTGGTTTTCCCTTGAAGAGGAAAGGGTGGTACAGTAAAGCAGTGTAAGTATTTCCCTCAGTTTTTTAGAACCAAGGTATCAATCCAGTAGGAGACCACGCGCGAGTCACCTCGTACCTACACAAACAAATAAGAACCTCGCAACCAACGCAATAAAGGGGTTGTCAATCCCTTCACGGCCACTTGCAAGAGTGAGATCTGATAGAGATGATAATAATAAGATAAATATTTTTAGTATTTTTATGATATAGATTGAAAGTAAACGATAGCAAAATAAAGTAGATTGGAAACTTGTATGATGGAGAATAGACCCGGGGGCCATAAGTTTCACTAGTGGCTTCTCTCAAGAGAATAAGTATTACGGTGGGTGAACAAATTACAGTCGAGCAATTGATAGAGAAGCGAATAACTATGAGAATATCTAGGTATGATCATGTATATAGGCATCACGTCCGAGACAAGTAGACCGAAATGATTCTGCATCTACTACTATTACGACACACATCGACCACTATCTAGCATGCATCTAGAGTATTAAGTTCATAAGAACAGAGTAACGCCTTAAGCAAGATGACATGATGTAGATGGATAAACTCATGCAATATGATATAAACCCCATCTTTTTATCCTCGATAGCAACAATACAATATGTGTCGTCTCCCTTTCTGTCACTAGGATCGAGCACCGCAATATTGAACCCAAAGCTAAGCACTTCTCCCATTGCAAGAAAGATCAATCTAGTAGGCCAAACCAAACTGATAATTCGAAGAGGCTTGCAAAGATAAACCAATCATACATAAAAGAATTCAGAGAAGATTCAAATATTGTTCATAGATAGACTTGATCATAAACCCACAATTCATCGGATCTCGACAAACACACCGCAAAAGAAGATTACATAGAATAGATCTCCAAGAGAATCGAGGAGAACTTTGTATTGAGATCCAAAGAGAGAGAAGAATCCATCTAGCTACTAGCTATGGACCTGAAGGTCTGAAGTAAACTACTCACACATCATCGGAGAGGCTATGGAGTTGATGTAGAGGCCCTCCATGATCAATGCCCCCTTCGGCAGAGCTTCGGAAAAGGCCCCAAGATGGGATCTCTTGGGTACAGAAGTTTGTGGCGGTGGAATTAGGTTTTCGTGGTGCTCCTGGATGTTTGCGGGGTACGTGGATATATATAGGAGGAAGAAGTAGGTCGGTGGAGCAACGAGGGGCCAACGAGGGTGGAGGGCGCGCCCCCTGCCTCGTGGCCTCCTCGATTGTTTCTTGACGTCCACTCCAAGTCTCCTAGATCATGTTTGTTCCAAAAATAACGCTCCCGAAGGTTTCATTCCGTTTGGACTCCGTTTGATATTCCTTTTCGGCGAAACTCTAAAATAGGCAAAAAAACAGCAATTTGGGCTGGGCCTCCGGTTAATAGGCTAGTCCCAAAAATATAATAAAAGTGTAAAAATAAGCCCATTAACATCGAAACTAGATAATATAATAGCATGGAGCAATCAAAAATTATAGATACGTTGGAGACGTATCAAGGGGCAGGGGAGGGACGAGGGGAGGAGGAGAGGCAGCTAGAGGAGGGAGGAGTGGGGCGGAGGAGGAAGGAGGAGCAGCTAGAGGAGGGAGGAGGGAGGAGGGAGGAGGAAGAGGAGAAGGAGAAGGCTTACCGTGGGCGGCGGCAATGCGGCGATGGGGGCGATGGTAGGAGGAGGACGACGTCCGCGACAGTGAGACAGAGGAGAGTGAGGAAACGGGCGGGCACGCGGGGGGATAAGGCTGGATTTGGAGTAGCGTGGTTTTGCTATGTACATAGCAGTAGCGCCTTATGTTGCCCCACGCTACTGGTAAGTAGAAGTAGCGCCCCCTTTTTAACCAGCGCTACTGCAAAAGTTTTGTGTATAAGGTTTTCCCTAGTAGTGGGAGGGACTGGTCCGGAGCAGCAGCAGAACGCATGTGACCCTTCTGGTCGTTTGGCCTTGGACCTCATGTCCAAGCCTGGCAAGAGCAGTCGGCGCCGTTGTTGTTGTCGTCGCCGCGAGAATAGTTCCCGAAGAGGAGACCTCTCTTACTGTAGCTCAAAAATGAGATGCCTGCGGGGGATCGAACCCAGGATGTCATATTACAAATGTCACACTACAACCAGTTGACCTACCAACCTTTGTCGGTTATAAAGCAGTGCAAAACACTAAGAACCAATTCCCATTGTAGATACGATTATTTTTAATTTCGAACGCAATTGTTTTTTTAGATACGAGAATGTTTTGTGAAAAGAAAACACTTTAAAAATTTGTAAACATATTTTAAAAAACTGAAACATTTTCTGAAAATCATGAACAAGTTTTTCAAACGGGAACATTTTTAAATTCCTAAAAAATGTGAAAACATAAACATTTTTTTAACTTACGAACAAAATTGGAAAACACAAAAAAATTGAAACTCCTGCAAAAATGGAAACATGTATATTTTAATATATTTTTGAAGAATTTTTGGAAACGGGAACATTTTTTTGAAATTCCAAAAAAAATCTGAAATGTTGTGAAAATTTGATCAAAAAAATGCCAAACAATTTTTGAACCCCCCCCCTCCCAAATAATAATTGAAAACATGTTTTAAAAAAAGATTTTTGGACAATTTTGGAAATGGGAACATTATTTGAAACTCCTAAAAATGAAAATATGAAGAAAAAATGTGAACAATTCCTGTAAACGGGAACATTTTCTCAAATTCTGAAGATTTTTTAAAAGTTGTGAAAAAACAGAACAAAACCATTCTGAACAAACTTTGAAAAACTTGAGCATTTTTTAAAATCTAAAACATTTTTAGATTTATGTACAAATATAAAAACACGACCATTTTTGAATTTTTTAAAAGCTTGAACCTTTTTTATATAGAGTGGGTTCATTTGAATATTTATCCCACCTTGCTTTAATCCAAAACAATCCACCAGTTTATATACACCGGAGAGTTGTCGAGTAATCATCATGCCCAACAAAGGTGTTGGAGTGAAAGAATTAAGGTTTAGCTCTAATTAAATGAAATTGTGGGAATGGAGCCTGACAAAAGAATTAAATGTTAGCTCGAAATGTGGGAAGTATGGCTGGATCGTTCTCTCGTGATGTGCTTGCATGTCCCATGGAGTGTATGATTTGGCTGAATCTAACTAACAAAAGATATAAGATACCTAATTGGAGTGGTATTTATAGCAGGTGAGTGATGGTTGAATCTTAATGCACACTAACAAAACAACACCCGAGCCCTGCAAAAAAAAACCGAAGTGTGTGTGGCACAAGAGATGTTGCTGCCTTCTTTCCATGGATGCATTAAGAACGAAAAAAGAAAAAAGAAGCAAATGACCTACCGTCAGCTTTTATTTTTGGACGTCTTGTTAACCTTTTCAAACGAAAAAAGAAGCAAACGACTTGCATTTTTATTTCTCGGTCTTTTTGCCGCTATCAAGTTTTACTTTTTTGAAAAAAATACCTGGTTAATCTACAAGCAACTTTTGATCAAGCATTATTGCTGCAAACGGCACACACAATAGTTTTAGGCCTGCTGCTGTTGCTCAACGCATAACACAATGTTGGAAGACCAACCGCTTGCTACGTCCGGAAGCACGCCAGTGTAATACCAGTCGCCGCTATTATTTTCTATTGGGAAGTTGGACCGCTGCATTACATAAACGCTGCCAGGACAACATGTAACATAGACAATG